>NW_019384296.1:801013-914990 GCF_000671375.1 Centruroides sculpturatus | reverse complement strand
GGCCACACCCTGGCAGGGCAAAAAAATCTTTAGTTAATTAATTTTCATTATAGACAGCTTTATGCCTCATAAAGTATTTTTCTGAGATTTCTCTTATCAAGTAAATTACTGTACATAGTGTATTCATTAATTTTCATTTTCATGTAGTAAAGGCTCTATGCCTTCATAAAGGATGTACTTTTCCTTTGTTTAAGGGTATTTGGGCAGTTTATTCTCTGTTGTATTCTCAAGTAAACAATATATACAAGTACAGTACAGTATTTTCCAAGGAAACACTCATACTTATTTTTTTTTAACCCCATTCCCGATAACCTGGCATTTTCACAAACTCGGCCACCCTTCGGTCCGCATTAGGCCAAGCTTTCGAGACTCTACTGTACTAATAAAAAGATATTTAAGGTTCTTACTCAAAATTATTAAGGCAGAAGATATAACAACAAAACTGCTGTTCGTACTATATCACAAATCAAGGGAAATAGACTTAAGACGAAGTTGGATAATTCAGCTATCGAAGATAATAAATAAATATGGATTTTCGATTAAACTGTTCATGGACCGTACATATAATATGGAGCATTATAGTAAAGAAATAATATATAGAGTCATGGAATACTCTACTATTCAAGACATTGAAGATATACGAAAACAAGAAAACACAAGCTGGTATGCAATAATTTTAAATTATCCAACAAATAACAACTATATACTGACAAATATAACTTTTAACATTAAAAAGTTTTTATACAGATTAGGTTAAATAAAAATAGAATAAATATAAATGATAAATATATAGACTACACCCAAACAAAATGCCCAAACTGTACCAAAAATTTATCTAAAGTCCATATTATTTGTCAACATTGTAATGAAAAGGATAAATTTTTTTGGTGATTTTTTGGAAAAGGATAAATTTCAAAAGCTCCAGATTGGGCCACTGGCAATGTACTAGTGAGTTGGAAATGTATAAGACATTTGATAGAGCTAATACAAACACGATTTATATGTTATATAACTACGTTAAACAACTAATTAAATGATAATTGTGATAAATTATTAATATAATTCTATAGATTAATAAATAGAAAAAATCAAAGTTGTTAAAATAATAATAATAATATATGTGATGTTAATATGCGTTTTTTAAAAACTCCCTTGTAACAAGCGAAAGCCTTCTACGCAAATAAATAAATTTCAATATAATAATAAAAATTGTTAATAGTATTTATTAATTTTTCCATTAGTATATTTATTTTTAACTGTAATAAATTAAAACAATTACATAAACTATCAAATTAACTTCAAATAAACAACAAGTTTAGCATATAAAAAGGAATAATTCCTAAATACTCTTATATAAATTTCAGTATAAAGAATAAGAAAAGAAACGTTTAAAAAAAGTAAAAAGTGATTAAATTAAATTCACTTTTCTTCAGTTTCATATCGAATATATTAATTAATGTTATCAAAATCCGTTGCGAATTACCACTAACCCTTCTTAGTATAGCTAGTTCTATATCAAGAAATATGGATCTATTGCATTAATACGTTTTGTAATGCATTTGATTATTTAAAATAGATATAAATTCGAATTTCGTCTTGCTTTTGTAGAATTATGTTTAATTTATACGTTAAATCTTTTATTTTATTTCTTCTAAGAAAGAAAAATTAATCGCATTTAAGTGTTTTTGAAAAGTGTTCATTTATTATTTTAGTTCTTATCTCTATCTTATATATTACTCTTAAAATACACGACACTGTTATTATATAATCTCATATATTTTTTTTCCTAAATAACACTTTTATTATTTTAAAAATAAATTTAAATTGTTGAAAAATTCTGTTAATCAGAATATTTCTTCTGTTATAAAAACAATATCTCGATCAATAATAATTTTCAATTTAAAAAAAAAATTGGTTTTCTTTAACTATTTTAAAATTGTAATCAATAATTTTTGTTTGTTTTGAGTAAAGTGATTTTTTAAGGATATTTGAATAAAAATAAAATAGAATGAATTAAACTTCAAACGATTTTATATTGAAATCTGAACAAAGTGGATGGATTCTGTTTTGTTTCCCTCTTCCTCTTTCAAGAAATTATTTAGATTGAAAGTTAAAATAATGATGATTTTGTATGTAAATATTTTAAAATGTTTATAAGACATAATAAATAATATCATTATTTTAATAAAATTAAGCTCGATATAAAAGGTAAAATTAACAATACTTTCCGTATATAATCAGTTATTTTTCCGTTTTTCTATAACTTTTTTTTTCG
Source organism: Centruroides sculpturatus (assembly GCF_000671375.1). Taxonomy (NCBI): domain Eukaryota; kingdom Metazoa; phylum Arthropoda; class Arachnida; order Scorpiones; family Buthidae; genus Centruroides; species Centruroides sculpturatus. Next base: position 912,715 of record NW_019384296.1, on the reverse strand, counting down.
TTTATTTAATTTTAATCAATAGAAATTATATTTGAATATTATTATTTACTGTTACATTTATATACTAAAGAGTAATTTTATCGATTTGGATTTTAATACTTAGTTAACGTTGTATAATTTATTCGATAAATTTAATAACGCGAAATTTTAAAGGAATATTTTTATGAAAAAAAAATAATAAAGATCAAAATTAATTTCTTAAATATTTTTAATAATAACGATATAAAAGAAAACGTGAAATTATTTATTGTGACATCGTCACAATGCCGCGCTGCAATTTTTCGTCACCGTTCTCAATGACTTGCCCCTGTACATCATACTTTTCCTGTTGACAATGGAATCGTGCCGATCATCTATCTAACTCCTTTTCGGGAGAAAATTTTCTAATTGAAATAACATGACTTCCAGTTTGCCATGGAAATTTGTATATAGTTAATTGGGACCTCCTGCACCTAATCTCTCCACGTCTGTTTTCGACTTTCAACTGTCTAACTTTGTTCTCGAGATTAATGAAGGATAGACATGAAGATAAACGGACAACAGTGGAAATTTATAGGTCTATCAAAGGTTTTTAATACCTTTCAATAGAAATCGAAAAAGGCCGAGAAAAGGAGTAAGACCTGAACAGGCCACTACACCTATCTCTTAAAAGGATGATGATATTTACTTAATTTATATACAGTTAACGTGGCATCTAAATGATGTCCTGTATTTAAATTATCGAAAAACCATCTGTTTATAATTANTTTCATCTGTAAAACGTGAACGTCGAACGTCGAGCGCCACTTATAAGATAGCTGCGCTCGACGTTCGACGTTCTAATTAAAGATGAAACTTCGGCCGCAACCTCGCTATTAATCGTTCCTTAAAAAAGATTAAAAGATAACTTTATAAATGGCTAAAATATTATAAAATTTAAGCCCCTTAATATTCTAATTTTCTTTTCATAAAGTAAACTTTTTGGTCTTCATCAAAGATTTCATATCATATATCATATATATTAAAATTAACACATTATATTACATTTTTTAATGTATTTATATAATATTTTATGAATAAAAATTAAGGATAAATATTTTATATACTGATTTAATTTAATATAAACATATTTACACGATCAAAAATCTTAATTTCTTTTTATAAAAACACTGATTGATTTGATGTTTATGAACGACAGTTATATATTTTCAGTTTTTCTTTTTTTAACCAGACTTATTAAATTATCGACTAGTAACTTCAATATACTTTTTCAAAACAAAATCAACATTTTAATAATTTTCACTCCCAAAGGAATTTCTCTATTTTCAGATAAAGTAATATTCTTTTGGGAAATTGGAAATAATTTTCTAATAAAATACAGTTAAATTTTAACTATCTAATTTACTCGATAATTGAAATAACATAAATTGTAACATTATTAAAGAGGATATTTTCTACATTACACTCAGATTTCCAAGCTTTTACGCTAATAAATATATAAGATATACTTTTTTTTTAATCCTCGTAAACGATATTTTTGCTATGAAACAAACCATTTTATTTAATAGCATAGGTACTATTACAGATTAATCAAAACATTACACATAACATCAGGTTGTTGAACCATATTTGCTTTCGATTTTAAAATAAAAACGTAGAGCATTCATTATACAGAATGGCTTTTATAAAAACTTNTAATATTTTTTTTTCTATAAAATATCCAGTAAATTTATCCATTAAATATATATATATATATTTATGTAATTTAAACCATTTGACAATTGCAAGATTTCACAAAAATAACTTAAAAGCATTAATATCTAATTTAGTTTTCAAATAAAAGAATTTGCATTTGATCTTTAAATACTTTAATGTACTCAACTTCTCAACTTGCAATCGATTCCATTAATCGGCATGAAACACGATACTACAGTGAATTTACTATCGATTGCTTCTATTGATCATTGACCAAAAATAAAAAATAATAATATAATATAATATAATAATAGCATACTTTTTATATATAATGAATAATTCAAACTTAATACAAATACACTTAAAAGTTTCCTTTTGCATAATTCTTAAAATCATTTCCTAGAATGAGATTTAAATTAGTTCATGACGGTACTCGATAAAATTACTTGTTACTAGAGAAGATACCGAATAACTCATCTCTAGTGACACGTCTCAACTTATCTATATAACATTTCTCATCAATACATTGAAATTCTTTCACTGAAAAAGTTAGTCAAGTTGAAAACTATTGTCAACAACTTGATGACTATAACATTCAACTAGAAAAAAAAACGATAAATGAGATTAAATTGGTTTCTAAATTTACATTTTTTTTTTAATATTGAAAATCAGAAAAAAAAGTTTTATACTTTTATCCTTTTTACTTAGCCTCGTTAATCATTAATCCTAATGTTTTGGTGTCAAGTTAGTTAAAAGAAAGAAATAAATATTGTGTTTTGACATTTATTTTTCTCTGTTAATCATAAATTTTCACGGTTTTCGACCAGTTAGTGCTTATAATGTTCAATTATATGAAGTTTGTAAACTAATTACAGAACTTATTATAAGTTATAGTATTAATAGAATATTAATCTTTCTTCGTCCGAAAAATGAAGAAAGTTTCTATTTAACATACTTTTTTTTAAGGTATTTATTTAAGTCGTTAATTTTCTAATGTAAAGATTTCCTTGGCATTTGATTTTGAGTGGAATTTGAGATTCGACTTCATATACATATTTTATAAAAGTTTCATTTAATTGTTGTCTAGTAACACGTGTGTGTTTTTTCTTCAAAATTTCTATTTATCATACTGATATTCTTTCTGTAAATATTACAATGTGATGTGTATATAATGTTTCGAAATATATTCTTGTTATCTGCATTTATTTAAATAGATACTGCTCTATTACTCGAGTTATGTTTCTTCTATTTCTATAGAAATTTCAAATATTATTTCTATTATCTATTATATTATTATTTCAAATATTATTATATCAAATATTATTTCTATTTCTATTATTAATAAAGATAGTTGTATATTACTAATTATATTAAATCAATCTTTATCGAATTTAATTTGAAAATTTTACTTGTAATAGAAAATTATAAATTAGCTTTAAGTTTAAACTTTTAATAAAATGAATCATTTAACAAAATTATTATTAAAATTAATTCTAAAAAACTTCTATTAATCATAAGAGAATTCACAATATTAATTTACAAATTATTCATTAATGTAATTTTATATTTTCTTATTATTTTTACTTCATTTTTCACAAGTTAATTGAATTTCTAAACAAATTGAATATATTCTAATTTAAAGAATAACTTTTATTTTTATTAATTAATTAATTTCAAATGTATTAAAAAAAAACAAAACAGAATTATTATTATTTTTTTTGTTTTATTAATTAGAAATTTTACCTTGAAATTTTGATTATCTACAAATAATAATAAATTATAGTTTTTTTTTTTTTAATTATTAATTGTGTTTTATTTTTATTTTATTTTATGAACAAAATTTAAAAAACAATTTATAATATTGATTAATTATTGTGCAAAATACTGTTCAATTAGGGTATTGTTTGGCTTAAAAAATATAATAAAAACAAAATATATTTAATTTAATACATATTTTATTTTTTTTATTTAATAAAACATATTTTTTTTTAGTTATTAAATATTACAAGTGAAGACAAGCACAAAACAATAGTCGCTTGTTTTCAGTCCTTTATATCTACAGAAATACAATTAGCTGAGTCGACCTTTAATCGTTGTAGTGTCTTTTGGGGACCAAAATATAAAAATTGTTTTCGTTCTTTTAATAAATTTAAATTTAATAATAACAATTTAACTCAGCTATTTTATAATTTAATATTGTTATTAGTTTATATTAAAACTGTCAAACAATATTAATGTTTCTCGTTATATTATCTTATAAAGGCAATTAAAGTTTAAGAATAGAGTAAATAACTCTGTCTGAGATAGATCTGGTAAGTAATAAATGTTATTGTGCAAGTCAAAGAATCTATATAAAGTCAATACCATTGGGAATCTAATATTTACAAAAAGAAAAAGAAGAAAAAACAAATTTATCTTTGCATATCTGAAAAATTAAGTTTACATTATTCTTAAATAACATTAAAGTACTCTATTTTCAATTTCATTTCTATTATAGATTCCATCAAAAAATATATATTTGCAAAGAAATTGGATTCTAAAAATTCTTACAAACGAAGTCTTTGAACAAATATAATGTTAGAGTGTTAAAGAAAAAAAGTTTTTAAAGTTTTAAAGAGTGAAAGAATGCGAAGAAAAATTTCACCAGAGAAAAAATGTAATATGTAGCTAAGATACACGCTTACTTTATAAATTGTAAATTTATAAATAGTGTGACTTCCAAACAAACTCGGATACAATTATTTAATCTTTTGTTATAATTGGAAAATCAATGAATGATTTCGGTAAGATTCTTACTTCAATAATTAGTTTATGATTGTCATTTAAAGTAAAAAAAATATTCTGATTTTATTAAACTAGGTCTATCGCTTTTAATATACAAACAATTTATGTTATTATTATTATTATTTTCGAAAACATTAAATAGCAATATTTAGTTTTAGTAGAATTTAGAAGATGAAAATAAACATCAGTCTGCAGTAATAAAATAAGAAAGTATAGACGATTAAATTATTATAAAAGCAAACTAAATACATTTTTTTCTTGAATTTTAGTAATTAATGTGTTGATTATATATTGTAAAATTATATTTAAATTCATAACTTATGTGTTTCATTAAGGTTAATATTATTTATTTAAAATAATTTTCTTAATTAGGAAGGATTAAAAAAAAAGTATATATAATTTTATAGGTATTAATTACAAAATCACAATAAGAGAATCCCCAAAGGGATAATAGATTCCTGTTTTGTTGTAACTTACGTAAACTCAAACATTTTGCGTAAACATCTCTCTTAATTAAATCTCATTGAGATTAGTTTTCTGACTTTTAGATAAATACCATTTGTCTATCTTTCATGTTGTGAGTTGGCATTCTTTCCACGGATTATAATTGTTTATGATAATGTAGTATAGAGAAATATGCAACAACTATTTAGTTAATTTAATTCCTGAAATAATTTATGAACTCATTCTCTTTTAGAAATTATCTTGATGAAATCATTAGAACTATTATTGCCGCTAAATCTCCTGTGATAAAACATTTCATTAATATCTGAATACAAGATAATTATATTTAAAAAAAAAGAAATAAAGTGTTTTAAACATCATTAAGAACCTATTAAAACTTTAAATTGCATTGAAAACTTTGAAAAACATGTACATTTACTTTTTCAAAATTAAAAAAATAAAAAATAAATGTAAATATTTAAAGATTATAGAAAAGCTTCTTAATATTATTAATATATATTTTTACTCTTTAAAACTTTTAAAAATACTGAATATTATGAAAGAGAAAGCAAAATAGACTTGTAATTTATTATAAATTTTTTTTTCTACAACTTATAAAGATTCAAATGTACAAAAATTATATTATATTTCACTAAACTACGTCAAAAACTTTAAAAGTTACTATAACTCATGTTTTAAAACTTCTAACATAGTTTAATTTTATTTTATTTTGATATTTTTATTATTACAAGACCTTAAAACTAAGTTAAACTAAGATCCGAAACTACATTAAAGTATTAAGTATCATGGGATATTAATAGAATAAAATATCTTTAATTTTTGTTAGAAAGTAATGTTCCCATCTTGGTAACAAGAAGCAATGAAAGTTATAGACTACAACGTACTGTAAAGTAAAATACAAATACATTTTCTCAATATGTATTCGGTTCAAACACCGTTAGATATATTGAGATTTAATTAAAAGAAGTTTTTAATAAATATATAAAAATACCTTATTTATTTTTGAATTTTTAATATCCAAAATTTCGTTAAGTATTACTTTGGAGTATTATTAGTACTTTTGGTTATGGTAATACATCATATTTTGAATGAGAAAAAAAAAATGTATTAATAATTATAGTTAAGAAAAAGAGTAAGAATGTTTCGACGTAATACACAAATTAAAAATAGCAATTTCTTAAATGTCTACTGTATAAAGATGATTTGTTAGTTCGATGAAAGTTACAAAGTTATAATGAAAGTAAATATCTCTTGGGAAATTTATTAAAGGAGATTTCTCTATTTCTTTCAACACTCCTTAATGAGTAGTTGAGTAGTTGCTTTTTTCGAATGCTAAGTTCTTATCAAAAAGTATGAAAAAAATCTTCTTCTCTCTTTTAAAACAAGAGAAAAAAAAATGGACAGAGACATTTTTGACTCATAGATCGACCGAATACGAGGTAAGATGATAGTTTATTGCCGTGGAAATCGAATTCGATTCAATCAGTTTTCGAGAATTATCATGGGTAATAAGGTTCCTATTTCTTATCCATATTGGAAACCATTTTTTGAATAAAGCTTATCTGTAAAAGGGGAAACTGTAGTCAACCATGTAAGCTTAATACGTTGTTGCCTCGCGTCAAATATAATCTTACTTCAAAAGTTATTGTAGAGTCTCGAACAGTGAACTTTACGAAAGAATCAATGTCATTGTTTATTTTATTCCAATATAAATTTGGCGTGGTTTACAAATACTCGATATTCTATTTAATAGTTGTAATATAATTAAAACCACTTACAACTTTCATGTCTATTTCATTAATATTATTACATTGTAAATAATCGTTATGATTATGAATACAATATAATCATTTTTATCTTCAAAAATTGTTTTAGAGGTAAGTATTTCTATATACTTTATTTTTATTCGAAATGTAATTCTATACTATCAAAACAATGTAAGAAAATCTCACAAGGAAAGACAAGAAAACGACTACTTGATTTTTATATACAGTTGAGTCCACTTAACATAATTTAGGATAAGGGAATAGTTCGCTTAAGAGAGCACCCTTCCATGTTTCCAATTTTGTCCCCTATGTTTTACATTAGAGAGACTTCTGACCATAAATACTCGCAAATTTTCATTTAATTTAGGATTTAAGGTATTTAATGGTAAGCCATAGATTTATTTGGTGAAGGATATGCATTGCTTTATAATCGAACCTCGAAATAGCGTCTTCCTAAATAGTGCCACTCTCTTATAACATTCATCAATGCACGCGAACGGATCTTTCTCGTAACTATTTGTGGTTGTAGTTATCACCAAATACGACTTTCAAACTTCAAACATGTTTGTATTTTATTACTTTGAATAATTTTTATTGTTTGAGATTTTTCGGTTTAGTGTAATTTTCAGTGGTGAAGAAATAGTAACGTTATATCATCGTTTGATTGTATAAGAATAGGCACCTGTGCAAAATCCTTCACTGTAATTACAAAAGTAGGCATTAAAAATAAAAATAAAGGAGAAATGACATCCTTTCTCGTTTCAATAAAGAGCAAAAAACAGTTTAGCTAAAGTAAAGGATTATCCTTTGAAACAAAGAAGGTCTGGCAACCCAAATCATAACGCAACGATCCGAGGGTGCTCTCTTAAGCAGACTCGGCAGCATTTCATGTTTAAAATAAAAGTTTATGTGAAATTAAATATATACTATAATAGTCAAAAATCCACAATCGTAAGTAGTTTCAAAAAACAGAAAATCAATTTTAATTTATTGAATTTAACGTTCTAGCGCAAACATGTTTATAAGAGTCAATGGCATTTCGGCCTACGAGTCAGTATCCTATGGCCATTTTGATTTCAAATATTTTTTAAATTTAATTTTCATTTTTCTAAGAAACATAGAATTTCTTAATTCTTTTCGCCCTGTGGGCGCCAAGAGAGCTTTTTTTTTTATCAAGCCCATTATGGATTCGGTTAAGCTCACAATGAGGAGGCCGGAGGGTACGGACTTAACCAGATGGACCAGCCTGAAAAATTTCTAGTTTTTCGACTCGTCAGGATTCAATTTCGGAATTTCCCAGAGCCACAAATTAAAGTGACTCGAAACATTCTATTTAGCTGGAGTTAGGGATATCGCAATTAACTTCTGAATGGAAAACAGATATAGACCTACTCCTCGCAGTTTACCGTTTTGACTGTGTTAATCACAAATACTCTATTAAATAACTTCCAAGTTGTTCGTTGTTTGATGTGTTTTGCGATAAATTCAAATTTCTTTGAAAAATAGAAAATCGTTATTTACAAATGTTAATAAATCAAGTTGAATGCATAGAAATATGTATTTTCAAAAATTAATAATTCGATAGTGGAAAAATGAATCCATATTTCCTGCAAAAATAAAAATTAAAGCATTAAAATAAAATATAAAAAAAATTCTTAAAGAAAATCTAAGATTTGAAACCAAAACAAACGTAGGATACGAACTTGTAGTCGAAGCGTAACACCTTTAACACTCATCCTATCGAATTTACATTGCGCTAGAATGTATAATTTCAATAAATTAAAATTGTATATTCTTGAAACTGCTTACTTTTATATAAACTTTTATTTTAAACGTGTCATATTTAAAAGTCATAAGGTCATTTCGTTTTCCTATCCTTGTTATTAGAATAAAATTTATCATAGTATGCCTTTACCAAATCATAGGAGAACACCAGAATTTTGTGACAAAAAGAGATCTGGAAGAGATCCACCGCTCTAGGCTTTTCAATTTCGTTAGGCATTTTTAATATTTAATGTCAGTAATGAAAATATTTTTTCGAACTAAAATAATATTTTCTACATCAGCAAAATGATATAATAAATTAATTAATAATATAATGCAATATTAAATCTGAAAAGAAACGAAGTAACATTTTCTTTTCTTCTTCAAAATGTCTAAATAAAATCGTGAATATTTACAAGTATAGTCAAACCTCGGTTTTCGAACGACTCACTTTTCGAACAAATCTGTTTACGAACAGAATTTCGAACTCATAATTGCACCGGTTGTCGAACAATAACTCGGTTTCCGAACAACGTTCTCGGTTACACATTAGAGAGGGTCTCAAACTCAAACGTAGCAAAGGGCCAGTCAAATAGATGTATAACATATGTTTTTTTTATTCAAATCTAAAACTAAACGCGAAATAACTGTAATGAATAAATAATAATGTCAACAAATTAATAAATAATGTTGTGAGTGCGTTTGTCGTCCTTCGTGGAAAAGAGCTGAGAAACCATAAACTTCACAGTAATTTATTATAATTAAACAATTGAATTTCATATTAATAAAGTAAAATGGAACTCTTATGAATATTATTCTGAACATGTTTATATCATTTTAAAAAATTCATAATGTTATTCCGCAGGATTCAAAATTGTCAGTTTAGTGGTCCTTGAGGACAGGAAGGTTGGCGACTGCTGGTATATAGAATAACAATTCTTTTTTTCTTTAAATAGTGATGTTGTCACGTAGATACGAAATAAAAATCTACACTGTTCACACCCCACACAAAGATCAGAATAAATATGAAAAGTTTAAGGAACTGAAGATCTATAAATTCCCACTGTTTTTCTGTCTGTCCTTCCTTAATCTCGAGAATGGTGTTAGATAAATGAAATTAAAAATAAAATAGAGCAGGCTCCGATTAACTATATACGAACGTACGATTTGGACCAGATATCACATGATTTTAATTCAAAAATTTTCTCTTGAAAGGAGTTACGTAGATGATCGGCACGACTCTATTGTTAAAGGAAAAGTATGATGTACAGGGGCAAGCCACTACTAATTTGAGGTGGAGAGCATATATTTTAAATTAAATAAATTAAAAATATGATTAAAAATTGCAACTAGGAATTGTGACGATTTCACAATAAATAATTGCTCGTTTATAACATATTATTTCTACAACTTACGAGTGATCTTACAATTACTAAATTTTATTTTTGTGACAAGTATCAGATATGATCTTTAAAAATTTTTATGGTTTTCGTGACTTTCGTGACTTTTTGTGACAAATAACAGAATAACAAGGATGTTATATTTTTATCATTAGATTCTAAGTTAATACTGAAAAAAAGTATCATCGATCATCATTTCTTGTCATTAACTTTTTAAAGAAAACGAGTAGTTTTTTTTAACTGAAGTTAAAACGACTAAAAATATACTCGTACCTTTGATTTATTTTGAAATTCCTCCAAATTTCTAGAGTAATTGGATTTCTTTTCAAACTCTATAAAGCTTTAGAATGAGAAACAGAAAAACGAAGTAAATAAATTTTAGTGAACATTATACGATTAACATACGTCATTAATTATATTTTAGTAAAGTATTTAGTAAAATATTGATGGGGTGAAATGATTTGCATTAGTTTCAATCTCTGTATCTAGAAAATTAATTCGTTATTCTGATTCTTAGAAATTTTCACGAAAAACTGACATTCGCAAACAAAATTTATAACTAACGAGCAATTATTTGTCGGGCTGAAATTTTTATTCATATTTTTAATTTATTTAATTTCAAATATATGCCCTCCACCTCAAATTAGTACTGTTGTGTCTTACATCATACTTTTCCGTTAGTAATGGAGTCGTGCCGGAATCTATCTAACTTCTTTCAAGAGAAAATGTTTGAATTGAAATAACGTGACTTCTGATCCATACCGAAAATTCGTATATAGTTAATTTGGGCCTTTCGTTCTTAGACTTTCCTTAACTGCTCTTGAATTCCATCTGTCTAACACTAGTGTGAGCAATTTATCCCCTTGGACCCATTGACTCTGAACTACCCAAAGTATAACTTTTTACTGTAACCTCTTAAAGTTATACTAATACTCGTATATTTAATATTTATTTTAAAAAATACTCGAAGAGTTAGAAACTGATTTTATTAAATAATCAAAAAGTTTTACAAATTATTAGATTCTCTGAATAGAAATTTGATTTAATACATTTAAATTTGTCTTAAATCATGTCGAATTATAACTTAAAATTTGATAAGATTTAGTTTCGTTATTTCAGTTTGCATTCGAAGATGTAACTTATGTATATTCACATTTCAAAACTTTCTGCTTAGATAATAATTAAATTTTCTCCAAGATTATTAAATAACTTTGCTCTTTTAACTGTATTATTTTCGTTTTAGTTTGTTATTATGTTATAAATTTTATAATTTGGACTTTTAGAGATCTTAATTAACCAACAACACTATTATTCATAGAAAAATAATCTAATTAAAAATAATTAATTGAAAGCCAATCATCAATTAGGAATATCTAGGAAAATGCATTAAAGCAATCGTAATAAGATAGATATTATTTACCTAATAATTATAATAATTGAAAATAAATAGATGTATTTAGAATGAAACACGAGTTTAAATCAATTGTGATTTCATAGTTAATGCTATAATTAACAAGAGAATTATTAGAATTTAATTCTTTATCAACTATCATTTAATAATATTAAACTTATAATTTTTAATTAAATCATCAGTAAATTTAATAATTGAATCCCTTTAATAAAAGGAAGGAAGTACAAATACGTATAAGAGAGATAACAAAACATCCTCACATTTTTAGTGATAAAAGAAATGTAAGAAGTTTCAAACTAAAGAGATTTATAAAAGTTGTACTGTTTACAAAAAAAAAGAAACAAGAGGACAAAACAAAAGAGAAGAGTGGAGAGACGAAGATAGATTTGAATTAAATGACCAAGAAAAATTTCTTTATCTCATTTGTTCTATAATACAGTCAATTTCAGAGGCATTTTTCCATTTAAATGCAAACAAAACGAGATAATTACATCTTCTACGTTTATTTATAAAAAATATCATTGCCTCTTCGTATTAACTATTACATAATCAGTTCTTAATTTAGGATGAATACTTTAGATTTTCTTTTACTTTGAAAAGAAAGTGAATTTTGTTCTTTTTATCCTTAAATCCTACAGAGAATCGGGTGTAAATATATAAATTAACATTTATTTACCTAAAATAATATTACATTTTTATGTTTGCAAGAATACTTTAAATGTAATAAATCTTATCTCTCATAATAATTAAGAAACAATACCAGGTATATTGTACAGTTTATCAATAAATGTATTATTTCTGACTTATTAGTAATTAAGCGGTTGTCAAATGCTAATAGAAAATCAACAGCAATTTATAAATTTTCACAAAATATCTCTATTTTTTGTAAAAATTAATTAGAAAGTTATCTATTTTAACTTAAATAATTAGCAAAAATCATCAACTTGCTTTTATAACTGATTCTCGCGACCGCACGTGGTATACATTCATTATTATGGTGACACGTGGCAATGAATCCCAAATGGGTTGCTATTTATATAAATTGTATAGAAATAGCAACTTTTACGCTAAAGCTTATAATCTCAAATTTACAATCCATGAAATGAATATAAGCAAATGTTGAATTTAATTATGAAAGTTCAAAAGCGTGACTGCCCCTCTCATTCTGGACGTCTTATTTAATCGTTATTTTATTTTATTTTAAAACGCCGAAATTTCCGAATAAGAATTAAACATAAAACTGTAATTTAATAGTGTTGTAGAATATAAAATATATGAATACAAACGTGATAAATAAACAAGAAAAACAATGAAAAATTATTATTCTTAGTATCCTGCCTCTATTTTATAACTATGTCATTACCCTCTTTTGTTTACCATTATAAAATTATTTATTAATTTATGATGAATAACTTGGGATTATAAAGAATTCTGATTCTAAATTTTCATTATAATATACGCATAAATAGAATTCCTTTTTCTGTTTTTAAAGATGTGTGTGATTTTAGACTTTTTGCTAAATGCTAAATTCCTACGACATTTCGAATTGCATAAAACACCTTTTTATCTATACAAGTATCTTTTTAATTCATGTTTTTTCTGGCAGTTGTACTTCATTAATCCTTGCTCTCCAGTAAAAGACATCATAAACATTTTACGTCGTATTTTTCAACGTCTTAAATTTTTATGAAGTTTTCGTTACAGACTGTAAACTGGTTTCTGATAAATATATTTCAATGTTCCTGCCGGTACTCAAAGTTTATAGAATTCCTTGTCTTTGATATTTGTAACAAGTTTCAAACCACTTCTGTTTTTTTCTGGCAAGTCTCGCATATTCTCAAGTAAACCATTAGGATTAGAATAAAAGTTCTGAAAGCTGTAAATGTAAAAATAAATTTTATTTTAAAAAACTGATGGGTTAGTTGATGAACAGTATAGGTATGAGCCCTCTACCAGAGCCTAGTCTGTTGTTTTTGCCCGATTACAGGTTAGACTCGTTATTCAAGCTTCTAAAGTAATATTTACAAGAAGTAAAAGTCGTCCTCTAATGTTAACTTAAGATTTTCGTGGCTACAGTAAACACAAATTCGTGTAAAACATTCTGCAGGTAAGAAACAAAAACATTCGATTTTTTTCACTTATTTTTACAGAAATTTCGCGTAAACGGCACACATAGGAAGCATGGCTTTCAACTAACACAATACAACAATACTTGGCGCTACCTTTTAGTTTATACAATAATTAGACGTGTTCGCTATCTTATCCTCGTTTACCTTACTGATTAAGTAATAATATTTTTGTATTGTAATCTCTTATTATTCATATTGATTGGAGGAAGTTTTCCGAATTACGGAAACAAAGTGGTGTTGTAAATTACGTGGAACAGTTTTTCGTAGAAAATACAATACTGAATTTCCTCTTTCTCAAAAAGTACATAAGCTAAATGTTTCTCTTCAGCGCCAATTTTTAGAATATCTTAAAGTCTGTAGGGACGAATTGCTTGCTTTTTAAAAACAGTGTAAGAATTTGACCAAAAACAAGTGAAGAACACGTTCTGGTATCTAATTTTCAAGTGTTTAATATCTCACCTTTTACGCATAGATTTGGTTAAACCGAACACTAATCGACATGAAAACATGTTTAAAATAAAAATAGAAATGAGTGTGGTGAATTTATAAAATTTATCATCATTTACAGGAAGGTATTTCTATAAATATTTATTATAATTAATGAATCTCTTAAGAAACCATTACTATATATATTTTGAAACAAGAAATTATCGTTTCTTGCTAAAGTAAATAGCTATTATTTATTAAATTATCAATTCATTTGGTTGAATTATATTTTTCCATTATATTTCCCTGATTATTTTTGTTATAAAACTTCAAATTATTCCATTTTTGTTATAAATTTTCCCATTATTCCAACATACGAATGTTAGAATAATGGAAAGAAAGTAAACTGAATAATGTATTGCTGTCTTTACTCAAGAATTTGGTGAGTAAATTTATTATTTCATCATCATCATTAACATCCCATTTTCCTTTCACAGAGAGATTAGGTCTTGACATGCTAACTCCCAAAATTTTCTTATTTTGAGCTTCTTATTGATAGAATATTAAAATTTATTCAATCTTTAGCTTTTGATTTAAAAAGATAAGATAATTATTACATTGCAATGACATAAATTAATTTTTATTAATTTACAATTAAGTATATATTTTATTATTATTGAAATATATACATATATACATTTTAACTTTCTACAATTATATAAAAAATTTATAAATTATTTACCTCATTTAAAAATTTTTTAGCATAGAATCTATAAACAATTTTAATTATTCAACAAGTAATAGTAGGAAATTCCACAAACATCTTAAATGTTTAAAACTTTCAGTGTGTCTATCAAATTTAAATTAAAATAAATTAAGTCAAAAAGTGATGTAATTTAGAAAATCAGATATTAATTTAAATTCGAATAAAATATTTAATTATTTTATTTAAAATTAGAATTTTTAATCTTTTATTTAAAAAAATATACATAGGGGAGACCGGGGCAACTTCGGCATGCGGGGCAAGTTTGTTAAGCGCTTTTTTTTTTAAAAAAGGAGACTTTGGTTATAGGTTAGGCAGTTGAGTTTTATTGGTGGCTTGTTGAGTGTAGTGTTTTTATTGTTCTCCAACAAGCGTAGTTGAATTATCAAGCAAATTTTCATTTTCGTTCAATTCCATATAATATTTTTTTTCCATTTATATTGAATTGGCAGGTTTTGTTATAATTCCATGATAACGAAAGTTACTTTTCCTGTTAGAAGGATGTAACTTCAACTTATTCACGTGGCCAGATCGTGGCTTGGCATTCTGTTCTCAGGGTTGTACTTAATGTTTCGAAATCATGACTAGCGGGGTAAGATCGGCAACATAAAGCCACATTAGAAGCAAAGGATAAAAATCAAACAGATGATAAATGAAAACATGTTTGCATTTGTTATTCATGTATATATGTCTTTGAACTTGCATTTCGTTGTAATAATATTAAATGGGTGTTGGATTTGTATTTCTTTGTTTTAATAGTGAATTCCAACTTATACATTGTTAATAACATAATTTTATATACGTGCCTATCTTGCCCCATTACTGTTGCCCCTATACCAGGGGCAACTTTAATAAAAATAATTAAAATAATTACAACTTTACAAAAAGAGAGAAGTTGCCGATCTTGCCCCTATACCCGGGGCAACTTCGTCAATTTCTCTCTTCTTGTAAAGTTGTAATTATTTTAATTATTTTTATTTCCAAACTGATTTTAACCAGTTCTATAGTAAGGTAACATTCCAATAGACAATATGCAAAGCTTTTTTTTCAGTTTACAGCAGTATTTATTACACAAAATTTAAGTAAAGCGTAACATGCCGATCTTGCCCCGGTCTCCCCTATATATTTTTCTGTAAATCAATAAAATATTGTGGATAAACTCGAATTTCAAAGAAAACCACCTCATAAAAAAATCTCAAAATTTGATTTATCAAAAGGAAAATTCGCTTTCTTCTTATATAGGATATTGGAGATTCACATCAACAAGTTTTGATATTGTAAGATTTCAGTTCAACACACAGCAACACGTCAATAGTAACATTTTAGCACATCATCAATACTTGACATCAAATACAGCATTTCTTTTTATATAACTGAACAAACAAGTCTTTCGATGTGTTTTAAAATTTTATTTCAACAAATAATCTTCTTCAATATTTATAATAATATAAATATTATATAGATTTTTTTTTTGTTTTTCCTTCTATATATTTACAAAATATTTTTAAAGTGGTAGATATTCTATTTAATTTTAAAACAATAGAAAATATTTTATATATTTATTACATGTATTTATATTCTTTTCGTTTAGAGATAACAAAAACTAATGTTTACAAGATAATATTTAATATTTTTTGTAATTTTTTTTTTAGTGTGAGTGGATTTATAGAAGTTATTTTTGAGTTTTCTCTATATAGTTAACATTGAATTGAAAACATTTCCTCCCATTTCCTTCTTTAAACATTAAATAAAATATTTCTTTAACTTTCAATTTATTTCCAAAAAAAAAATCTGTTTTATTTACTTCTGTCCTTAATAATATTTACAAACATTAAATTACTATTGATTTATAATTTTCTATCTTAAACAAAATTAAATCATTTAACTCGTTTTGAGTTCTCTTTCTTAATAGAAAAACGTGTGTTTTTAGTTGTAATAAGTTTGAAATTTCTATTACAGTATTTTTTTTTTTTTTTGTTGATTCGCTTAAATTTTTCAAGATATAAATCTAGAAAAATATAAAATTATAAGAGGATTAAGCTAAATATTAGTTTCATTGATCAATATAATTTTAAGATTAACACTAGCAATTATTTATTGTGACAATTGTAACAATAAGAATTATATATGGCAATGAAGTGTACGTGCAAACAAGTCAGTTCGTCTCATTCGGTGATATTCAAAAACGTACGTTTAACAATTCACAGATATCGAAATGTTCTCCATTTAATATTTAAGAAAAAGAATTGCTTACAAATATTATTGTCACGTTACGAAGGTAGTGCGTTATATCGAAGTTTGGCTGTTATTCTGATTAAGATAATGTTGTTAATAATTTTATCAAATTTTTAAAATTAAATAAATTTTATATAATTTTATAAAAAAAATTAATTTAAATTGTAAAAAATATATATATCGCTCAATATCTCCATAGAAATACTGTACAGTCGACCCCCGTATAACACTGTTGATTTTTCCGTTTTATATGAATTCCATGTTGTACGAGTCACTTAGATTTTACAAATACGTGAGCCGTTCACAGCCCGGCACACGTATTTGTAAAATCTAAGTGACTCGTACAACATGGAATTCTTATAAAACGGAATTATCAACAGTGTTATAGGGAGGTCGACTTGTATAGTATTACAGTAATAAAATACTACTATAGTAACAAGAAATGCATTAACTTTTATTATTGTAGTAGTAGATTAGATTAGTTACGCTATTGTTTACTAAGACAATTTTCAAGAGTAACAGACTACAGTAACTACTATTACAATAACAAAAAAAAATTCTAGTAAATGTCATATACTGCAAATGTACAGTACAGGATGTGCGTAATTATAATTTCTCTACTCAGACCACGCTGTATTTGCATACCCATAAGCGGATTGCTACCAAAATTTGCATACAGACTACCCAAAGGGTGGGAAAAAGGATTTTACAAAAAAAAAATNAGGATATGGTGAAAAATTGCTTGGTGTATGTGTAAATTTACATCTTTATTTTCAGTTGTTAAATATTATAAAAATTTGAGAACTTAGGAACAATTTTAAAAAGTTGTTAAAAATTCAACTGTGTTTTCTTTCTCCTTTTTTTGTTTGTTGTTTGTTTGTGTTTTATATATGTATTTTTTTACAGTTGGAAAAGGCCAATGGCCATAGTGTCGTTTACTTTAAATAAATAAAATACAGAAGAACGATGAAACGTTGTGCTCTCTATGAAAATCACATGACTTATCAATGACCAACTTTTAAGGTAAAGTGCTGACTTCAGTAGGATTTCAGCTAAAAACATTTATACGTCTTAGGAGATTTTTAAGATAGTTCACGGAAAGCTTCGTCATAGTCAAACACAAGATTCAGTTAAAAGAACCGATCGGGATATACGGAATATGTCAACTGCATGGATGAACAATAACGATAAGATTAATGGTAAGAAATCCATTTGTTCAATTTTACAAGAACACAACATACAATGAAAATATACGCCAAAGTCCTTAGGAAACCCTGTTTGGCGTTAAACCAAAAAGAGACAGATCATCGTCATTTTTGCCTGGCGAGCAAATCGCAAATATTGTAACCGAAGAACTGCTTTAAGACATACTTTATTAAGTTGTACTAAGCTCTAAATTAATACTTTTGGGAAAAAATTGACAATAACCATACCGAAAACCATATTCCAAAGAAAAATATTGAAGAGGAGCTGCAAACTATTACGTCTTCATATCAAGCCAAAATTAAACTACATGAGTTTATATCTAGCCCACCAGTCACCAAGCGGTTTCGTTCCCTGAACATTGAGAGTTTAGTCGTGGTTCGTGTTTTGCCTTGACTGGCTGGCCACGTAGAATTTCAGGGTTTTTTCCACCTCAGGGTTTCTTCAATGTCAAAGAAAAATTCAGAAAACAAAACACGTTTATTTTTTCAAGTGACATCGATTGGTTTTCATATTTTTCTAGAAAATTTGATTTTAATGTGAATTTATATGGATCGTCATATGTCTTTAAATATATTAAGTATTGCACTCTATAATGAGATTTTGCTTTCTGATGTTTCCTATTCGTAAAATAGGAGTTGTTTCTGACCAGAAAATTATCGTCCAGTTTCACTGGTTCCAATAATTAGCAAATTATTTACAGCTATTTTGAATTCTCGTTTAACTGTTTGGGTTAATGAAATGAAAATTTTACACTAAGAACAAGCAGGTTTTACAAAGGATTTTCTTGTTTAGACCAAATATTTATTTTGAATGAGTTAATACAAGAACAACTTAGGAAGAAAAGAAAAATATATATGCAGTATTTTTTGATTTGAAGCCGCATTTGATAGCATAATGCTTAAAAATGTTGATCAGTAAGCATTTTTACAATTTGATTATGGATATTTACAGAAAGGCCACTGCAAGGGTAAAAAGTACGAGTGGATATACAGAGTCGTTTGATATTAAGATTGGTGTACTGCAAGGTAAAATTTAAAGTTCTATGTTATTTTCTTTATATGATAATTAACTTGTGGATCATATCAATGTGGTCTTTTGGGTTTGCCTATTTCTGATTATAGAGAGTTCCATATATTGATGTATGCTGACGATACAGTTATTATAGCAGATTTTCCAAATTTTCTAAATGTTTTTGCAGAAGTCTGTGAAGATTACGATTTAAAAATTAATTTGGCTAAAACAAAAGCGATGGTGTTTAGGAAAGGCAGAAAGTTGTCTCATCATGATAAATGGTATTATAAAAGTCAATTACTGGATATTGCTGTAGAATATACATATTTAGGAGTACCGTTTTAATTTTCGGAATTGATTTTATGTACAAAAAAAAACATTTTTAAAAAAAGTAGAAGTGCAATAAGAGCAATGTGGCCTTTACTAACAAAATTAAATGTATTTAATATTTATACATCAATTAATTATAAAAGTTAATTGTCAAGTTACATGAACTATCATATCAACTAAATAAACAATCAATTAAAAACGCATATTCATACCTCACATAATCACGTCTTAACAACATTAATATATTCTATTTACTGATCTATAGAATTACATTAATATTTTGTCACAATTATCATTTAATAAGTTGTTTAATTAACGTAGTTATATAACATATAAATCGTGTTTAGTATTAGCTCTGTCAAAAGTCTTATACATTTCCATCTCCCTAGTACAGTTAGCCAGAGGCTCCCATCTGGAGCCTTTTCGTTACAGAATTCACATATAATATGAACTTTAGATAAATTTTTGGTACAATTTGGACATTTAGATTGGGCATAGTCTATATATTTATCATTTATAATTATTCCATTTTTATTTAACCTAATCTGTATAATAAAAAAGTTTTTGGTGTTAAAAGCTAGATTTGTCAATATATAGTTATTATTTACTGGGTAATTTAAAATTGTTGTATACCAGCTTGTGTTTTCCCGTTTTCGTATATCTTCGATGTCTTGAACAATGGAGAGCTCCATAGCTCTGTATATTATTTCTTTACTATACTGCTCCATATTATGTGTACCATCCAAAAACAATTTAATAGAGAATCCGTATTTATTTATTATCTTCGATAGCTGAATTATCCAACTTCGTCTTAAGTCCGTTTCTCTTGATTTGTGGTATAGTAAAAACAGCAATTTTGTTGTTATGTCTTCTGCCTTAATCATTTTTTGTAAAAACATTAAGTTGTTTATTGCAATTTTTGCTTTATTTAGTGAATTTTTATAATGTTTCTCAAACGATAGGTTTGGTGTAAATGTTATTCCTAAAAATTTAATTTCCTTAACTATCTTCACTTCTTCTTTATTAATAAAAAAGGACATGTGCTTTTTGGATACATTACTACCATTTCTGAATATCATTATTGTTGATTTTTTTGGATTTATTTTAACTCTTAACTTTTCTAAGTACTCACAAATTTGTTGGATCTTTCTACGGAGCGCAGCTGCCGTAGGAGCTACCAGCACAATGTCATCGGCATATGATATAGTATATATAGTCTAATTTTCGATTTGAATACCATCTTCGTCTCTTTTAAAACAATTATTTAGGTCAAATAGATAAAAATTGAAAAGATAACGGATCTCCTTGTAATAGTCTTCTGTAGGTAATAAATGGTGTCCAGATATTTGTATCCTGTTTAATGATTGTCTTATATTTTCCAAACAGCAACCCTATCATTTTTATCAAAAGTTAATTTGCCCTATATCTCTTCATTTTACTCTGTAGGTCTGTAATGCTAATTATATCATATGCTTTTTCAAGATCTAAAAAAAGGGCCTACACTTTATGTCTTTTCTTAAGCAATTGTGTTTGAATTAGTGACAACAACACAGAGAGAGCTAAGTACCACCCCCTTCTACAAACGCAAATTGCGTATCATTTCTATAATTATTAGCGGCTGTCCAATGATTAAATTTACTAGCTAATACTGCAGTGAATACTTTCTGTAGACAAGACAAAAGAGTTATTGGTCTGTAGTTGGTTGGTTCCTGTTTGTTCCCTTGTTTAAATATCATGATAAAAATGATTTCGTTCTATTTGTCTGGTATTATACTATAACTGTAGAATTGTTTGAATTGTCTGGTTAAATATCGAATGATTTCTAGTGGCAGCATTTTAATGAGTGAATTAGGTATTGTATCCGGTCTCGGTGTTAATTTACCTTTAAGTTTCTTAATTTTTAGAAAACTCTCGAGTCTTTCGCTTCTGATAATTTCTTACTGATATTTGAAAAATATAATTTAATCAAAGCTAAAAGAAATTATTATACATTTTCTTATACTTTAGATAATTCATTAGTGCTTTGCTGGTATTTGTTCGTCCGAAGACTTGTAAACGCTTTTCTTTTTTAATTTT
Organism: Centruroides sculpturatus; assembly: GCF_000671375.1. NCBI lineage: Eukaryota > Metazoa > Arthropoda > Arachnida > Scorpiones > Buthidae > Centruroides > Centruroides sculpturatus. Next base: position 891,275 of record NW_019384296.1, on the reverse strand, counting down.
GTAACTATAACATGTGTGAAAATCTGACTATCATATGAGAATTTTTATATTTCTTTCGTCATTATTTCCGTTATTTCTCCCGTTCTCACCCCAATGTCTGAGGAATAGACCCCGGATAATCAACTGCGTAATTCGTCCGTCAAGAAGGTCATCCCTAGGACGAAGTCGTCCGAGGCNTAGGATGGTTTACGCTTCAATAAATCATAACATTATTAAATTTTTTATTACTTCATTCATAACTTTCGATTATTTATTCAAACAAATACACTTATTGTATGGTTTGTTTGTATAAAGGAAACTCTAACTTATAGAAATTCCATATTGAAAAGTGAATAAGCAAATATATTTCAAATTTAACATAAAGAATACATAAAGCGTTAATAATCTATGTATTTTAAAAATTTAATATAATTCTGTAACAATAATAATAATAAATTAAGTATTAAAAATATTAAAATAAATGCGAATTTTAAATATTTTTTTATAAATGACTGTCTAAAATATCTAAACATGTTATTTAATATTGTTTAAACTGTTTTATGAATATTAACCTAATATATTACATAAAAACATTCCATTCTTTACATATAAGATTACTTTATTATCAAATTTAACACTCCAACTTATTATTAATATTTTTTTTATATTTTAATATTAATAAGAATTTTTCTTAAATGATTCTCATATTTCCTTGCAACTGCCTTTTAGTTAAGTAATTATTATATGATTTCAATATTTATAAATACAGTTAATCTTGAATAAGTAATTTTACGTGTCAAAATTGACATATACAGATCTATGAACAATTTAATAAATATATTTAACTGATAAAATCGTTTTATATCATTATATAAATGAATAATAACTTATAAGAGTATGTCTATGCTTTTTTCTTTTTAATTTTACAAAAAATAATAATATTAAAATAATGTAAAGTTAAAATATAACAACTTCTAAAAATTAAAATAAGATAAATACATTCATTTAATATTTATACATCAATTAATTATAAAAGTTAATTGTCAAGTTACATGAACTATCATATCAACTAAATAAACAATCAATTAAAAACGCATATTCATACCTCACATAATCACGTCTTAACAACATTAATATATTCTATTTACTGATCTATAGAATTACATTAATATTTTGTCACAATTATCATTTAATAAGTTGTTTAATTAACGTAGTTATATAACATATAAATCGTGTTTAGTATTAGCTCTGTCAAAAGTCTTATACATTTCCATCTCCCTAGTACAGTTAGCCAGAGGCTCCCATCTGGAGCCTTTTCGTTACAGAATTCACATATAATATGAACTTTAGATAAATTTTTGGTACAATTTGGACATTTAGATTGGGCATAGTCTATATATTTATCATTTATAATTATTCCATTTTTATTTAACCTAATCTGTATAATAAAAAAGTTTTTGGTGTTAAAAGCTAGATTTGTCAATATATAGTTATTATTTACTGGGTAATTTAAAATTGTTGTATACCAGCTTGTGTTTTCCCGTTTTCGAATATCTTCGATGTCTTGAACAATGGAGAGCTCCATAGCTCTGTATATTATTTCTTTACTATACTGCTCCATATTATGTGTACCATCCAAAAACAATTTAATAGAGAATCCGTATTTATTTACTATCTTCGATAGCTGAATTATCCAACTTCGTCTTAAGTCCGTTTCTCTTGATTTGTGGTATAGTAAAAACAGCAATTTTGTTGTTATGTCTTCTGCCTTAATCATTTTTTGTAAAAACATTAAGTTGTTTATTGCAATTTTTGCTTTATTTAGTGAATTTTTATAATGTTTATCAAACGATAGGTTTGGTGTAAATGTTATTCCTAAAAATTTAATTTCCTTAACTATCTTCACTTCTTCTTTATTAATAAAAAAGGACATGTGCTTTTTGGATACATTACTACCATTTCTGAATATCATTATTGTTGATTTTTTTGGATTTATTTTAACTCTTAACTTTTCTAAGTACTCACAAATTTGTTGGATCTTTCTACGGAGCGCAGCTGCCGTAGGAGCTACCAGCACAATGTCATCGGCATATGATATAGTATATATAGTCTAATTTTCGATTTGAATACCATCTTCGTCTCTTTTAAAACAATTATTTAGGTCAAATAGATAAAAATTGAAAAGATAACGGATCTCCTTGTAATAGTCTTCTGTAGGTAATAAATGGTGTCCAGATATTTGTATCCTGTTTAATGATTGTCTTATATTTTCCAAACAGCAACCCTATCATTTTTATCAAAAGTTAATTTGCCCTATATCGCTTCATTTTACTCTGTAGGTCTGTAATGCTAATCATATCATATGCTTTTTCAAGATCTAAAAAAAGGGCCTACACTTTATGTCTTTTCTTAAGCAATTGTGTTTGAATTAGTGACAACAACACAGAGAGAGCTAAGTACCACCCCCTTCTACAAACGCAAATTGCGTATCATTTCTATAATTATTAGCGGCTGTCCAATGATTAAATTTACTAGCTAATACTGCAGTGAATACTTTCTGTAGACAAGACAAAAGAGTTATTGGTCTGTAGTTGGTTGGTTCCTGTTTGTTCCCTTGTTTAAATATCATGATAAAAATGATTTCGTTCTATTTGTCTGGTATTATACTATAACTGTAGAATTGTTTGAATTGTCTGGTTAAATATCGAATGATTTCTAGTGGCAGCATTTTAATGAGTGAATTAGGTATTGTATCCGGTCTCGGTGTTAATTTACCTTTAAGTTTCTTAATTTTTAGAAAACTCTCGAGTCTTTCGCTTCTGATAATTTCTTACTGATATTTGAAAAATATAATTTAATCAAAGCTAAAAGAAATTATTATACATTTTCTTATACTTTAGATAATTCATTAGTGCTTTGCTGGTATTTGTTCGTCCGAAGACTTGTAAACGCTTTTCTTTTTTAATTTTGTAACTATAACATGTGTGAAAATCTGACTATCATATGAGAATTTTTATATTTCTTTCGTCATTATTTCCGTTATTTCTCCCGTTCTCACCCCAATGTCTGAGGAATAGACCCCGGATAATCAACTGCGTAATTCGTCCGTCAAGAAGGTCATCCCTAGGACGAAGTCGTCCGAAGCGACCGCGAAAGAACTCCCCTCTCCCCGGGACGTTGGTTTGTTTTTACTAATTGGTCACACCGCAGACACCTTGTAAAAGAGTAGTCTCCTGAGGGTGTCCGGTTGACGGAGACGGACGGGTGTTCCTGTAGTACGGTGAGAACATTACCAAAAATGGTCAGTCATCTCCCCAGGTGATGACGAATTTAACATTAATTGGTCAAGCGATGTCTGCATTGTCGTCACCCATGACGGGGGAGACTGTCATAAATCGGGAGAAGTGACAGTTTGCGTCAGAAGAATCCCCGAGATTTCCCACGCTAAAAAGGTATAAAAGGGGAATGATCGGAGATCTCGAGGCGATCATCGGAGGAAGAAGACTACAAGCGTCTACTCTGGAAGGACTTCAAGGTTTCTGATCGCCGACCTAAAGAGGTAAATACTTAGATTGTTTTTACTTCACTCTCTCTCGGTATACTCGGGACTTTGAATTTATTTATCTGTTCCTTTAGATAGGACTTAGAATTATTTTGTGTCGAGGACCTTTGGTGGTCCCACTTACGGGATAGACGGACATCGGTTGTCCGATATTGTCGCGACTCGGAATTTATTATAGTTATCGCTTACATATTGTTTAGAATTAATGTGTAATTTTAATGTATTTGTATTTACTTTTAAGTTTATATTAAATATGTTATTCCTAATTTAATGACTCTTGTTAAGTACTACCGACATTTCATCACGACTTCATTACGCCTCCCACTCCTTTTGCCCTCCTATAGCCACTCTCTGACAGCGAGCCGGTAAGTGGGAGAAACTCTTGTTCTATCCCCTCGGTTTGCACATATTGGTGTCATCCGACAAACAAGCCATCCGACAACTGAGAGCGGGTCTGTTAGGCCCGTGCAGATTAAGCGGTCATTAGGGTTCAACCCAGTGGCCCCCTGCTACTCGCACATGTATTGTTATACCATTCGCATTTGAATATTTTTTCATTCTATCGTATACAATTCTTGTACCTGTATTCCTCTAATTTAGTTGTAATACTCAAATAATTTTCTATTGGATCATTTTCTTTTTCCAAGTTTAACATCTCCCTGATTATTTGATCAAACTCTTTTGACAATTTTCGTTTATTATAGGATGATCTTAATTCCAGATTAATAAGGTAACTTTGTTCACAGTTATATAACTTATTTCTTATTTTTTGATATTTTATTAATTCCAACTGAATAGGAAAATGATCTGCTCGATCATCCCCCAGAACATTCATAGAGTTACAGCACTTTATCATATCTTCTGAACAAATAATGTATTCCACTATTGATTTCCCGTTTGGGGAAACAAAGGTAATTTCTGCAGGGGTCATCCTACCGTTCCCCTCATCCTACCGTTCAAAATTATTAATTGGTTATTATAAACAAAATCTACAAGAATTTTTCCCCTCTGTGTTTAATACTTTATCTTTGGATATTCTCTTATTGGCTATATTTTCGAACGTCTGAAAAAATATGGTATCAGTGACTTCGCCAATACGTGCTTTTAGATCACCTCCTATTATTCATAGTTGTGTCAGGCTAGACCATCTATCCAGAACTTTTTGCACTTCATTTAAAATTGGTTTCTTCTCAATATAGGGTGGTATATATATTCCTACCACTCCCAAATACGTGTAAGACCATCTCATTTTGATTTTATTCTCTAATTTTATTATAACAGCAATTATATAATCCAATGTATTTTGAAGAAATATTTCACCTAATCTCTTCTTAATTAGTAACAGAATTCCACATGACGAGCGTCCAAACCTATTTTTACGTTGAGCATTGCTAATTATTACGCTATTGTCTTGTTCTAGATATTTTATTTCCATATCACTAAATTTTCCAGGTTTCTAAAAATCCGATTATTTCATTTGAGTCAAGGAATTTTCTCATCCAGGATTTGAACAATTTCCCTCTTAACCCTTGAATATTCCAAAAACTCATCAGCACATTATTTTTATCTCTTATTGGAATTCCTACTTTTTCTTCATTCAGTTCACTATCTTTGACTATCAATTTATCTCCACTCATTTTTCTATTTTTATTTTCTATATTATTCTCCATTCTCTCTTTTTTTTTCTGTATTATATTTAAATTATACTGTAGACCCCCCCTATAACGCTTAGATACGTTCCACGCTAATCGAATTTTACGTTGTAGGAATGATTAAATACATGAGCCAATCGCAGTCCGATAGGTGTGAACTTTCAAACAGCCTTAGTCCGTAAAGACTAAGGCTGTTTGAAAGGTTTTCTTCTATAAAATTAACCGATTCTAGACTAATTCCACTCAACATTTCCAAAACACGTATAATTTTTTGGGAATAATCTGTATAAACTATGCTATAAACAAAAAATTATAGGATTACTTACCGAGTGTGTACCGTTCGACTACGCCGTTGCTCAAAGCTTGTTTTCGTCGCGGAACAGCACACGAAACGGTGGCCGCGATTTCTGATAACGAATTTTTCGCAGAAAAATAACTTGACCTTTGGAGACATCATTAATATAAATAATTTTTATGGCCGTTGAATAAGAAGTGTTTCTTTCACAAGAAATGTATAAAATTAGTGCTGTATTAGACTTACGGTACCTAATTTACATACTGTACAGACGATAGCAAACTCAATTTAGCCGCTCCATAGCGTGGCGCAGGGCAGAGGAAAGTAGTTCGGCTGCTCATCCACTATTGGTCCAGATTCTATCAATCTTGTCGCGAAACGAGTCGGCGACGACGTTTTAGGAGGTCCTTTATACGTATGTTGCTACAATTTTTTCGCTACGTTATAGGAATTTCCGTTATAGGAACGCACGTTATTAGGGGGTCGACTGTACTTTGTTTTAACTAATCTTGTATTATATTTGTCTCTAAAAAATGATTCAGATGAATTATTTCTCTAGTGCTCAAATAGTATGTATACATTATATTTTCTTTTAAAGAATAGTTCATCTCTTATTTTTATCTTGTTATCATCCTATTTCTCTAGTTTAATCTTTTCTAATAATAACTTTCTCCTGATCCTAGATCTGAGACATAAGTCCATTAATATTATTTTTTTTTTTCTTTTCATCCATCATTTTCGATCTTGTGGTAAAGAATTTACTAAGAATTAAGTTTCTATCTTTAACCGATTCGGTCATAACCTTAATTACTTGGTTATTTTTTCTATTTCCTAACTGAATAAGACCCTCAATTTCTATACAATTGAGTTCTAAGTTTTCTTTTATAAATTTTTCAACTCTTCTACATATTCCGAGGTTTTGAATGGAAAATTAAATATTATTAGATTCTTCTTAGTCGTCTCGTTTAACATTTTATCAATTTCAAAATTCACCATACTTTTTAGCTTGCTATGCGAATCCGTTCTTTCTTCTAATATAGGCCTACGTATTTTTTAGCACATATCTTTCATCTCTTTCTTGAGCTTTAAATTTTCTTCATTCATATTGTTGATTTCAGCTCTCATGGAACGGAATTCGAAGTTCAGACGATCAAATTTGTCTTGGATCAATTCATAGACCGATTTAAGTGAGTATTCAGGTTCAGTAGTACTTGTTAACGGAAGATCTTCTGCCGGTTCAGAAAAGTCTTTAACTGTAGCATACCTCGAGATATCAGTAGTATTCTTGGAATGTTCCTCGATCAAATATTCCTCTCCTGACATTTCGGTTGTCTGAATATTTTCTTCTATATCCCTTGTATGTTTTCTACGTGGTCTCCCTTTTTTTGCATAACTACTTGATTCGGTATTGGAGGTGATTGAGAAAGGGGTCCGGGATTTGGCTCTAAGCCAGCAATCATTAGTAAAATAATAATAGTTATACGAGTTAATGAGTTAATAATAGTTATACGAGTTATTTCAGTTCTACACTTAATATTGTGTTGTAAAACTTCCATGTCTAACGTCGCCATAACAGCTCAGCAAAAAAGTCACCAACACCTTCGCAGGCAAATCACGCTCCCCCGAATAGTTGCATTAGACCTGAATTAAAAAATTCTATAATAAACATACAGTTCTTAACAGTATATTATATATTTCTTTTCTAAATAGCCTGAAGTCGTGTTACTGTAAGAGGAGAGCACTGCATGGAAGAGAAACTTCCAGTAGTATATTCCTCTTTTTCTGTAGCCATTATCTAATATAAAAAGATTGTAGTATGGATAGTGAAGAATTTTCACAGAGAAAAGCTCGATAATTACAATTAATAATTCGACTGTAATCAAAATCTATAAGATTTTCAAACTTATTTTAATTTTAGACGTACAGTACAGTACAGTATTGTATATCGTTTTCAGGAAATCTTTTTGAAGATATTTGCAGCTATAATATGAGTTTATTTTTTAATAAAATATATAAATAAAAGTTACATATTTTACTGTACTTTGGTATATTTCTTCACTCTACTTGTAAAAATACAATACGATGAAAGACCAAGTCACACAACAATATTGCCTTGTTGACTACACGAAATATACACGAGACTTTATAAAATCATGTTTACATTTACAGAAATAATCATATTTTATATAAATAGAGATTCAAGTAGAAAATCATGCCTTAAGAATTGATGAAACGTTCGTAATATTACTTTATAATTAAAATTATTTGTAATTCTAATATAACCCATTATCTTGCATATATGAAAATTAAATTTAAATTGTTTTCTGTAAAATATATTTAATTTGATTATGAAGTCTGAAATCTGCAATTTAATATTTAAATGTTCTCATCTTATATAATATTTATTCCTAGGTTTTCTCATTATTCGTTTGAATAAATAAATATGACTTTAAGATGAAGAAATAATCATAATAAATCCTATTGAATATTACAATCGTTTCGCATATATGATTACGAAAAGATAAATAATTAAAATTTGAAAGATAAACATATTCATTATAATTTATCTTTGCAGTTTTTCTATATTTTAATCATATTTTAAAAAATTCAATTGGTTATAATATAAATCAATTAACAAATATATATTATTAATTTTTCGAAGGTACTCCGATCATTACCACTATTGGCTGAGCAATACCCATGAGCTTGCTAAAAAAAAGGCCTTTCAGTATTCACGGGGTGGAAAGAGTAAAAAAAATGGTCTGAATTATAGATAGGAATGCCCAGAGAGGCAAAAGAAACAAATTTCGTTTAATTCCTTCACTTTAATTATAATGATTGCATTTGCTATAGGACTCCAATATCCATTATGTTCCAGGCTCACATTACTTACTCTCTGTGCAATTCTCATTATATGAAACTACTTTTACACAATAATTAATTAAACTAATTTATTACTGGAAATGTTAAAAGCCTTTTTTCGAAATTTAACAATTAGAAATTGGTAATTAATTAATTTAGAGAGATCTAAAAAACCTAAAGAAAGTATTCGACATTAAGTGGAACTCATAAAAGGAACTAATGAAAACCAGGCAGAAGACATTACCGATATACGCTATGTAGGTTTTCAAACAATACAGTTGATAGTCCACCAATGGGTTTCTCTCTTATTCCTGGTTTTCAAACATGACAGTTGACAATTTTCTTAAAACGACGCGCTCTATTTCTTGCTTGTCGTAAACTCCGCCTACTCAATAAGCATCGGATCTGTGCGGATGATCAGGTATGTCATTGTAAAATATATATATATATATTTGTGTCCTGGATATGTTGGCCCACGTACTTCGCCACTCGCCGCTTCCATTTTAGGCCTGGACGAACCCACGATGGTATGATTAAACGGCCCATTTAGTGCCTATAGAGCAGAAAGGGTAAAAAAAATAAAAAAACAAATATATTACTAGCAAAGTAGAAGTTATATGGTATAAAAGTTTAAAAATAATAAGGTTATACTGTATATACATACATATATATATATATATATATATATAGGTTATATGTGTGTGCGTATACACCTGTAAGATGGACATGCTTGTACGTATAAAATTAAACAGTATAATATACCGAACAGTACTGTACATAGCATATTTATTTTGTATCCATTCAGTTCTTCCATAGTCTACTGTTAGTTAGTCTATAATTATAACTTTAACTTTGCATATACAGTATATATATATATATATATATAGTGGCCAAATGACCCAACACTCAGTTAATCAAATTATTGTAAGATTTTAAAACGATTACACTGAATTAAGTGTAATAAAATGCATCTGTTCCAAATCGGTTTGTCATTCCTAAAGTAATCTCAAGATAAATCTCTGTTCACTGAATTTTGGACCACCCTGTATTGTTAAATTATTATATATATAATACACACATTCATATCTAAGCTTAATTTTATAGTAAAATACAGTTTACATGCATGTTTAGGTATACTAAAAGTTGACTATATTTTCGTATATGTATATATTTACATAAAGACTTATATATATATCAAATACTTGGCAAATATTCATAACAAATTAAAAAAAGTTTTCTTGTTTTCTGTAATTTTATGAGTAACGTAATGCATACTGAACGAAAGTAATTCAAGTGAAACATCTCTTGAGTAGCTATCTACTCTGGAGATTTAAAGAAAAATAAAATGAAGGGAAAACGTTCTTCATTGTAAAGAAGTTCTTTACATTTCTTAACAGAAATTTTAAATTTTTTTTAACTTTCTTTTTGTATTTTACTTTATAGTACTTGTAAAAAAACTCTATTTGCTTTTAATCTCACACACATTAAAATGATTAAAAATAAATTATTATACATTACTAAGTCAAAAATTTATTAAAATATTAATTTAAAACACATTTATTTTGTTATTTTTCTGTAAAATAATATCAGAATCAATAATTTTAAGCATTTTTAAAATTAATGATAGATGATATTGTTTTTATTATTAATTATTTTATTTTCATTTAATTTAATTTAATTTTTTTCAATAAATGTCTTTCTTTTTAAGAATTGAGAGAAAATAATATATCATTTCGAGTTCAAAATACAATATTTATTTTCCGGAAAAATCTATCAACTGTGTCATCACTTGATGTTTTTCTATGTCAGTTGGACAAATAATGTATTGCGCGGAAAATATTCCATTATACCTCTTTATTTAAATAAATATTTGATGTTGAAAATTGATAAACTTTAAAGATGTTTACGAGTTTAAAACTTTATTTATTTATTATTATATAATATAAAATTTGTAGAATTAACTTTAAACTTGATGTTTGATTATATATACCTATATATTATTAAAAAGTTTCAATTTATGTTTATATGGTAAATAAATAATATCAAATCCAATGAGGATTTTAAATTTTTATGAGTGATTTACACTAGGAAATTTACTTATTAGTTTGTCTCATATTAAATCTATCTTGTAATAGATTCTATTAATATATTTCTTAACATACTAAACATAGAAATTAGTGTACTCGTGTAAATATTAACAGTAACAAAGGACTAGTCCTATTTTCTAAATAAAATTTATAACGTAAAACTTTCTCAGAATAAAATTCACAAACAACAAACAATGATTATAAAATAAAACTTTTATGACAGTTACATAAACATGTTTTAAAACCCCATTAGAAAATCTCACATAGCCATTCCCAATCAATGCTCGTGAAATATAATGTAGTCTACTATTATTTACGTGAACGTGATTATAGATTGTCATATTGCTTATACGCTGTACAGTATTGTTAGCACAATGTACTGAACATATCCAGCGAGACAGCCACGTCATCCTTCTACAATACTATAAACATCGGAAGTGGTAAAGCTTCTTATGAGTATGAAATATGATTTTTATTTATTCAGACAGTTGCTTTTTATGATATTTATTTTTCAAATTTACTATTAGAGATTTTACAAAAAATATAAAAAAAACCTGTTTAAATAATTCTTATATAGTATATCGATATTAACAAATGGGAAATTATAATAACAGTTAATTTGACTTTTTACACGGGAAACATCTGGTCTATCTGCTAGTATTTTATAATAATAAAAAAAGTTAATTGTTAAAATAAAAACTTAATACAAATAATGTAATATAAATAATTAACGGGTTGATATATGATAATTTGCTTTATAATTTGAGATACTTTAATTAACTATTAACCTTAATCTCTGTAATTATCAACAATGTTAATTAAACAACTTGTTCTCGTAAGGTGCCGTAACTAGGCTGGTGCAACAGGTGCACCAGCACAGGGCCCACTTGGAAGAGGAGCCCAAAATACATGTATTTGTTTTATTATTTTCCCAAACATAATTAATTAAGGGGTCTAATTACAAATTCTTGCACAGGGCACAAGAATAGCTAGTTACGGCTCTGTTCTCGTATACTCGGTACTAGTTACTTACTAACTACTCTGTAGTCCATACAAGGAAAATTGAGAGTGTGTTACTTTATTCTCATTATTTTCATGAATTACATTCGTTGTTTTTTTTTTCTTTTTTTTGAGAACTCGATTCCCGGAAACTCATTCCGACTTTTGAAATATCTTGATTCTTAAAAGTATTTATAATGAATTAAACTAGTTCAGTTGAAATAACTTTATTAGACGGTCTAATTTCCTAGCACAGAGATGGAAAACCTTTTTGATATGCGTGCCATATAATAAGAATAATTATCTTTAAAAACGTTTATGCGTGCTGAAGTTTTAGACGTGGAATAACAATATTGAAAAACTGAAATGAAATTGTTTTTATTAGAATAAATGTAAAGAAGCTGATTGAAAAAAAAAACCGAAATCGTACGATATGTGCCAGGTTTCTCCCGAGTTGGGCACCCATGCCATAGTTTCATCACCACTGGCCTCGCATTTTAACGTTCTTCAGATCCCACTGCTTTTGGATCATGACACGAATCAAGACAGGTCGAAAAACCCTAAAAATTTTTCTTGGGTAATCTGTCCCTAATGTGTTGTACCCTGTTTTCCCATGTGGGCCTGCCCGATGGACTTGATAAAATGCTTTCTTGATGTCCACGGGGTTAAAAGAGTCAGAAAGAAAAGATGAAAAAACTAATTTTATTTACACTTCAAAAGTTAAGCTAGTTAAACAAGTTTAACTTTACCAGTGTAAACGTAGTGTAAAGAAGTTTATGATTTCCATAATTTTTTTTTCAAGAAGGGAACCAGTGGCATCCTCTGAAACCACATCGACTTCCTTCTGACTAATCTATTGGACATTTTACATTTTATTTTATAACTGTACAATACTTTAAAATAACTTTCTATAGCAAAATGGAAATTTCACTGAAAGAAGTTATCACATTCATCGTTCTCAAAATACTTTATCCATTATAAAATATAAATTTAATAATAATTTGATAAACCAGAAAGTTTACTCATTAACAAAAGTAGAAATATTTCATCAATCTCAAACTATTTGAAAGAATATGCTAGAAATGATGAAATTTTATCTTCGTATTTTCGAATTTGCTACTTAATTCATCTAAAATAAATAAAATAAACATATTCGCTTTTAAAATACCTAAACACTGTACGATAATTAACTAATTTTCCTGACAAAAAGTTAAAATAAAAAAATAGGAAATTTATCTTAAATTTATCGCAAAAAAACATACGAATAGAAATTTAATTTTCAGTATTTTTTACTCTCCCATCAATATAAAACACGTGTATATTAATAGTATTTATGAATCTTATTAACTTATAATTAATTCTGTAAATATTAATTAATTTTAATGAATTAATTATTAATTTATAAATATCTTTATGTAATATGATCCGAAAACGTAAACAAATATAATTACATTTAATTTCTGATTATCCCCACAGATAGCTGGATAGTGGAGCGCATTAAAGAATCGTCCTATCGCTCTTTGGGACTCTGGATCGAATCCGTGTAAACAGTCCTCATGGGTGATCTGTCTCGGATCCTCACCATCCTGTTGCAATTATTGTGGTCCTGTGATCAAATTTGCGAATCCATTGGTAATGGAAGAAGGGAATCCTCTTAGTACACGCAAGACGAAATGAAAATAAAAATGATTGTAAAAATAGCCATTCTCTGTTTGTATTTTTTTGTACCCTGATATACTGTTACAGCATCAAGATCGAGGGGTATCAGCTCTTCGTATCTCACGAAAGCCAAGTGATCGCCCGCTGTAGGTCTAAAAGAGATCTCGTATTTTATTCCTTTCTTTACTTTTTACGTCATTTGTTACTGAAAATATTCATTATTTATTCCATTTACATAAACTTTTGAAGAGATGGAAAATTTAAATGGTACTATCCAAATAATCCAAGTAATAATGGTACAGCAGGTATGGCTTTAATAATTTTCATATAAAAATGTGATTGTAGATTATATAAGATCAATATTAAATTCGTATTATCGAGTATAATACATATATTAGGACATTCTCATAATTTATAAATGATAGAAAGTTTATTTTATTATATTAACTAATATAAATTCAGATTATTCAGAACGTTCGTTTCTTTTTCTTTTATCCTTAACTAAATTGTGCTGCAATTTGAAAAATTTGTAGATCTATAAATTCCCACTGTCGTCTGTCTGTCTGTCTTTCCTTAATCTCGAGAATGATGTTAGATAGATAAAAACTAAGATTAGATTAACTAAACACGAAATTCTTGTCTAAATTGGAAGTCATGTGATTACAATTCAAAATGTTTTCCCTGAATGGAGTTACATAGATATGACCGCGTAACTCTGTTGTTATCAGGAAAAGTATGATGTACAGGAGCAAGACAGTACAATTTTGAGATGGAGAACATATATTTTAAATTGAATAAATTAAGACTATGATCAAAAATTGCAGCCCTCGCATTGTGACGATGTCACAATACATAATTGCTCGTTATACTTTTAAAATGTTTTTGTTAACGTAAAAAATGGTAATTATAGTAAAAGAAACTAAACTTTATAATAAGAGGATAGAACTCTTTCTAGTTCACAGAAAAAAAAATTACAGTACTTAGAAAAAGGAATCGTTTAGATACTTACTTGTTAGAAACAATGCCTTTGTATTGTATTGCATTGACAAACGTTCTAATAAGAGTCTCCACATTAAAAGAGAGTTGAAGTGTATAACAAGATTAGAAAACATTAGTTAACCCACTCGAAACACGTTTTCTAAAATATCGATCACGAATCTTATTGAAATTAATTTACTAAATTTATAGATTTTATCCTATAATTACTGTATTGTTATCATTTTTAGTTATCGTCAACTTTTAAATATAAAATATTAATTTTCTATTTAAATTTAATTAAATAACGAACAAAAATAAGATAACAAATAATAATTTTATCGATCGTTTTAAAAGGTTTTGTGTCGAATCCAATAAGTAATAAAAAAAGTAAAAAAAATGAGGTGTCATTTATCTACGTAAAAAGTCATAAAATAAACACGTGGTGAAGGTATTAATTAATTTCATGAATAAAATTGTTCTTGCTTTACTAGATAAAGTGTTACAAAAATATATCAGAATTTAGTTTCTAGAATTCTTCTCGAATTCTTGAAATTGAATCTTTAATAATGTCAAGCTAATTTTNAATATGTAATTAAGATAAACAAGCTAAACTAAATGTAAAAAACGATGACAGCTTTACAAAAAAAAAAAAAAAAACATAGTATTGGAAAGTTATATTGGATGAACACTATCGAAACTTAGTTCAAAAAAGAAATAAGCCAAGCAAAAGAATCGATTTAAAATTGTTTGGAAGATAACAGTAAAAAAAAAAATTAACTAAACAATAAAGTTATATGAAGCATTATACATTTTTTTATTGAGATAATAAATAATGAGTCCATGATAGAAAGAGGGAAAAAATATAGGATTTTAGTTGATACATCAATATTTTTGTTATGATTCTGTATTAGTTATATAACTTTCAATTTTTTTTTTTTCTGTGCTTAATATACATCTATAAGAATTGAGTTTGGTGACATATTGGATGCGGAATTGTCTACTGCAATAACAATTTCCTGAGAACATGTTCTAGATAGCCATTGATTTGACATTTTCTTGTCAACTTCTCTTGTAGAAACAGTTGCGGAAACACTTCGTTATAATCGATACGAGAATCGTGACAATAAATTCATCCTGTTACTATATTTAGACATTTATTTTATTCTTAACATTTATCAAGAAAAATATTTTATTCTGATTAAATTTTNAGTTCAACAATTGTTGAGTTTATAAAGCAAATTTTCTAATAACTATACTTATTACATCCATTATTATATTTTTTTACTTAATAAAAGAAATACTTTATGCAATTACTTAAAAATTTATTAATTATATTTATATTTTCTTCGTATAAAATCTTAAAAATTATATATATTTTTTAAAGCTATAACAAATATGTTATATTTTTCTATTTGTTTTACTGTTTTTTAAAGTTTTTCTCAAGTTATTTGTGAAACTAAGGCAATTTTGTTAGTTGAAATATTATTACAAAACTTTATTTTTAACAATTTTATATTTTTTATAGGATAATAAATTAGATACTGTGTTATATTAAATAACCAATTATATTTTATTATTATTAATAATTATTATTATTATTTAACATCACTTTCTTATTATTATATAAAGTAAACATATTTTTTAAGTGACAGGTAACATTTGAAAAATATATTATTCTTGTAAACACAAATATTAAATAAATATAAATATGATTGTTTTGTGCAAAGAATTTTTACATAAAACACATGGATGTATTATACTTACAGTCATATGAAATATCTGGTTATTTTACTATAAAATACATTTAAACGTATAAAAATAACACAATATAGAAAAGATATAAACATATAATCAGAAGATATATCTTAATGTATATAATCTCAAGATATCACTTAAGAAATGAAATATCTTGAAATTTTTATCATCGTTTAAAAAATTGCATTTGAGTAATGCTTTGAAATTGCATTCGAATAACACAATATTAATAATACAATGTATAAAAATAAAAATAAAAAAAATTATTATTACTTTTTGTTAGAAGAAATATAATGCGTTTCCTGTTGGAGGTGACACGAATCTATCCTTATTTATTTCTTTATTTTTTTGTAACCTTTTATCTTGTTGAAACCTTTCTCTCTCGTCTCAGTCCTTGTGTACTGTACTTCTCGTTCCTGTTTGTAGTATATATACACCACTACTAAAGCAGAATTAGAAAGAAAACTATAACTTTAAAAAATAATGTTATATCCTTGTGTACTCTGTGTGTTTGGGCTGCAATTTTTTTTTTCAAATTGCAGCCCAAACACACATAACCTACAAATTCCCACTGTTGTTTATCCGTCAGCCTTTCCTTCCTTAATCTCGAGAACGGAGTAAGACACATGAAAGTGGAAGCAGGAAGCCCCGATTAAGAACTTCCGATACAAAGGGGGGAGTCACATTATTTCAATTCAAACATTTTCCCCTGAAAAGAGTTAGATAGATGACCGGCACGACTCCGTTGCTAACGGAAAAGTATGATGTACAGGGGCAAGATACTACTAATTTGAAATGGAGAGCATATATTTTAAATGCACTAATATAAAGATGGTTCAATTTATTTTCAAAAACCGAAAACAGCAACTTATTTATTTAATTTTTTTAAAAATTTCTGTTAGTATCTATTATTATTTTTTTTATAATGTAGCATCATTTGAATATTATATTACATTTATACTAAAAACTTTAATATATTTCATTTCATAAAAAGCTAAATGTAGAAGCGATAAATGTGTACTTTTTCTTATAAATTGTTATTATTTTCAGATTATTTCAGCTTTTCAATTCAATTTTCTATTTAAATTTAATTAAATAACGAACAAAAATAAGATAACAAATAATAATTTTATCGATCGTTTTAAAAGGTTTTGTGTCGAATCCAATAAGTAATAAAAAAAGTAAAAAAAATGAGGTGTCATTTATCTACGTAAAAAGTCATAAAATAAACACGTGGTGAAGGTATTAATTAATTTCATGAATAAAATTGTTCTTGCTTTACTAGATAAAGTGTTACAAAAATATATCAGAATTTAGTTTCTAGAATTCTTCTCGAATTCTTGAAATTGAATCTTTAATAATGTCAAGCTAATTTTTAATTTACTTATTTTCAATATGTTATTAATTTAAGAATTATAAAAAAATAATAAATACGTTTTTATTATTCATTAAATGTTATTACCGAAAATGATCATTATTGGTTTTTACGTTGTCTTAACTGATGAAATTGGGCATTTATGGGCTTTTAATTTGATATTTGTTTTAAAATGATTGTTATGCTGTTATTTCTGTCTCATACTACGCAAGATAAAACGATTGAAGAAAAAATTCAATATAAAGTATTTATAAATCATCTAGAAGAAACCATTAGTTTTGGACACTTTTAGCAGATTTTACTTCATTAATTATAAGTTAATGAGAGAAAACTGCTAAAAGTAATGACTTGATTCTATATTTTTTTTTTTTGTAGTGTATAGGGGAGACCGGGGCAAGATCGGCATGTTAAGCTTTACTTAAATTTTGTGTAATAAATACTGCTGTAAACTGAAAAAAAGCTTTGCATATTGTCTATTGGAATGTTACCTTACTATAGAACTGGTTAAAATCAGTTTGGAAATAAAAATAATTAAAATAATTACAACTTTACAAGAAGAGAGAAATTGACGAAGTTGCCCCGGGTATAGGGGCAAGATCGGCAACTTCTCTCTTTTTGTAAAGTTGTAATTATTTTAATTATTTTTATTAAAGTTGCCCCTGGTATAGGGGCAACAGTAATGGGGCAAGATAGGCACGTATATAAAATTATGTTATTAACAATGTATAAGTTGGAATTCACTATTAAAACAAAGAAATACAAATCCAACACCCATTTAATATTATTACAACGAAATGCAAGTTCAAAGACATATATACATGAATAACAAATGCAAACATGTTTTCATTTATCATCTGTTTGATTTTTATCCTTTGCTTCTAATGTGGCTTTATGTTGCCGATCTTACCCCGCTAGTCATGATTTCGAAACATTAAGTACAACCCTGAGAACAGAATGCCAAGCCACGATCTGGCCACGTGAATAAGTTGAAGTTACATCCTTCTAACAGGAAAAGTAACTTTCGTTATCATGGAATTATAACAAAACCTGCCAATTCAATATAAATGGAAAAAAAATATTATATGGAATTGAACGAAAATGAAAATTTGCTTGATAATTCAACTACGCTTGTTGGAGAACAATAAAAACACTACACTCAACAAGCCACCAGTAAAACTCAACTGCCTAACCTATAACCAAAGTCTCCTTTTAATTTGTTTTTAAAAAAAAGCGCTTGACAAATTTGTCCCGCATGCCGAAGTTGCCCCGGTCTCCCCCAAACCTATCATGTATTAATCAGTTATGTATAATATTTATTAAATAGTCCATTTCTTTAATAATATTCGAAATAGTTTGATCACAAAGGTACTTACATCACTTATTTGTTTGTTTATAAGAAGTAGCATCTAGAATAGAAGCAGTGAACAAAGCAATATTCGATTTGTATTGAACAATAGGATGGATTATTCCTATAACAAATCGCTGTTCAAAGTAGTAACATGTTCGTGACGTAGATAGAAAACGATACTGAATGTAATATTTTCTGTGTTAAATCATTACTTTCTTCATTTCTATCTAATCAATTATCAGAAAATACTTAATGTATCTTAATATGTTTTGAGAGAATGTAACAAATCTTTAGTAAATATTGTGACCTTTATAGAAAGGAACTCTAATAAATAATAGAAACTATGCAGTCTTCTATATTATAAACAAACAACAATCTAAGTTATCCTTTAGAAATGGATAGATGTAATTAACTTATTCTCCTGGTTATATTCGTAATATTTTATTATACTGTTCAAAACGGAAAAAATATTCCGTTCCGTGAGAGTCCGGTTTACACAGGTTTTACTGTACATTAAAAATTTCTTAATTTATTTAATCTAAAATATATGTTCTCCACCTGAAATTACTAATGTCTTGCTCCTGTACATCATACTTTTCCTGATAACAACAGAGTCGTTCCAGTCACCTGTGTAACCCCATTCAGGAGAAAAATTTTTAATTGAATTCACGTGATTTTCGATCTAGATCGGAAGTTTATGTATAGTTAATCCAGCCCTTTTACCCCTAATCTTTCCCTACTTGGTCTTAACTTTTATCTATCTAATAACATTATCGAGATTAAGGAAGGACAGACAAACAAAAACGAACAACAATGTGAATTTATAGGTATACATTTTTATAATGCAGTCCAACAATTTTTTCTTATTTAAGAACGTAAATATTATTGATATTTTTTTACATTCTATAAATATCAAATATAAAGATGGGAAACCGTAGAATATACGATCAGGTGAGTGGTTATATATGTCGAACCCTCTTTTGAAATTGACGAATGGCTTATTTTACAACGTTGTTTGGCAAATATTTATTAGTAATTGTTCCCTTTCTTTAATGGACGAATCCTGTCATGATACATTAAATATTTATCAAATATTCATTCTTATTTACGAATATTTTAAATCCATAGATTAGTTCCCTTTTANTTATATATGTCGAACCCTCTTTTGAAATTGACGAATGGCTTATTTTACAACGTTGTTTGGCAAATATTTATTAGTAATTGTTCCCTTTCTTTAATGGACGAATCCTGTCATGATACATTAAATATTTATCAAATATTCATTCTTATTTACGAATATTTTAAATCCATATTAAATTTTAAAATTAATAAAAAAAAATATATATATATATTTAAACTTTATCCCAGAATATATTAAATTATCTGTAATTTTCATTATAAACTAAAAGAATTATTTTCAAGAATTTATTTTAAATTAACTTGACTTTATAATAAGCAAGATTAATTTTTCATATTGCAATTTAAACTCCTTTCTGATATTAAAATTCACTATTATAACTTTTCAAGAATGTAATTGAATTTATTAAATTTTGATTTTAATATAGTTTCATATAATTATAAAATGAATAAAATAAATTATCTTCTAAATAATTTATAATTTATTATTTATAACAAGTTTAACTTTTCTTACAGAAAAGATATGATTTATTTACTGTATTCTCAGAATCAGCAATCTAAACATGGAATCATTATTTTCTTTAAGGAAGAGCTATTATTGCTCTTCGTATCATTACACCTACTTATAGAAGCTTATATATAATATTACTTATCGTTTTATTTCCTAAAATCAGTAATCCGTTTCAAAATTCTGAACAAATTGATCTTAATATCATATAAATTTTTGATAATAATAAGATAATTAACTATTATTTATTCATTCTTTTACTGAATAACTTCTTAGTTTATCGTTATTTTCAACAATTTAATATTTAAATCGAACATTAAGAAGAGAAAATTAAGTTAATGATGCAAAGAATTATATCAATTATTTCTCAGATATTGTTATTTCTTAGAATATATTAACTTAGAATTTCATAATAACTTTGTTGTATAAATATATCTAGCATACAATATATGAAAAACATATAAATTGCTAAAATTGTATAACTTTTTATTAAAAAAATTATTGAGCTGCAATTTTTAAATTGTAGATCAATAAATTCCTACTGGAGTTATCTGTCTGTCTCCCTCCTTCCTTACACTCGAAAACGGAGTTAAATGGATAAAAGTGAGAGCTTAGAGGCAGGATACCTCGATTAACTATATACAATTTAAATAATTTTTCCAGAAAGAAATAGGAGAGATTACCGGCATGGTTCTGTTGTTAACAGGGAAAGTATGATGTACAGGTGCAAGGCAACTACCAAAAATTGAGAGCATATATTTTAAATTAAAATAAATTATTCGTATTTTTAATCGTTAAATTTATCCATTATTTATTTATAATATTAATAGATTACTATTTGAATTAAACTTTATCTAATTGAAAAATACAGAATAAAAATAATTATCAAATAAATTGTTAAATTAAAATTTTCGTTTTACGTAAACTTGGAAAATATTTTTAGAAAGAAAGAAACAACTAGAATAATTAATTTTTTTTTTTTAATTTCCCTAGTTAATCGACTAACAGTTAATCTTTTCGTGTATTTTTTTTTTGCACGAATAATTAAATTTAAATTAATTATATTGTTCAATTATTGCTAACAAATGCAAATTTTTTCTTTAATTATACAGATCATTAAAATGGAAAAAAATTATTTTAAATTTTCACAAATTATTTTATTTTTTAACATAATTTTTGTTTCTTTATAATATTGATAATATTCACATATATAGTTTATTAATAATAATAATACTTTTATCATGAACAATACAAAATATTCTTTATTAATTAATACAATGAATGTCTGCAATATATAATTTTATTTTATGTTTTTAAATTATAAAGTAATTTCTTCGGATTTAAGTAAAATAATTATTTAAATCAAAAGCTAAATAAGAACACAAAAGAAATCAGAAAACATCAAATTAACTTTCTTCGAACTTTGCAATTATCTTCTAACAAATAAAATCTGGAGACATTACTGAATTTCCTTATCAATTTTCTATGTATGTTATTCGTTTTCCTGTGTTTACTTTTCCTTTTCGTTTACATTATTGCATGTAGTAACGCATGTGTTTCCCCTAAACTTTAAGGACCAAAGGGAATTTCAAAAATATAAAAATATATATATATATATATCAAATTATTTACTTACTGTTTTGTAATATTTGAACACAATTGTAATTATTTTTATTATATAAATTTTAAAATAAATACCAGCAAAAAATTTTGCCCCCTATTTTGAAGTTTCTGGTTGCCTCACTGATTTCACTCTCATTATATCAAAATCAGAATATAATTTAACTGTTATCTAATAATAGCTTTCTTGTTAAGTTCTATTTCCGGTCAGAGAATCAGGTCACGTTTAGAAAATTCAGTAAAAAGAAACAACTTAATAATCAACAAGTTATTTATTAAATGATAAATGATATATCTAGTTTGCTACATTTTTTTTATAATATATAAA
Source organism: Centruroides sculpturatus (assembly GCF_000671375.1). Taxonomy (NCBI): domain Eukaryota; kingdom Metazoa; phylum Arthropoda; class Arachnida; order Scorpiones; family Buthidae; genus Centruroides; species Centruroides sculpturatus. The sequence continues at coordinate 869,131 of NW_019384296.1, read as the reverse complement.
TGTATCTAGTTTAAATTATAATAATGATAAATATTTAACTTAAAATAATTAATTTTTATCAAAATAAAGCAATAAAAATTGATTATACAGTGTATATATAATATAGGTCTATATATAACGCAACTGTACTGTTATTTAATATTTAGTATGATTGGCGTATTGATAGATAAATTTTCGTTGCATAAATTTTTATTTTCTTTACGATTTTTTATTAATTAAATAGTTATTTAACGAGTATTTCTTACATTATTATTATAAATATCAGGAAGTAATATAAACACTGTAGTAAATTGGAGCAGCTTAGTAATATACTAAGCTGCTCCTGTTGACTACAGTGTCAGTGAAGATCCTTACGAATATCTGACTCGAGTCGATTCATTAACTCGATAATAAGTTGGTTGGTAGAAAAGTACATCTCCACACTCAAATTATACACTATTTACAATTTATTTACAAACCAAAATGCAGATTACACAAGTTAGAAACATTGTATATGCAAGATGATGACATGTAGTACATTAAACCACAGGTTGTTATCTTCCGGGGGATTGCTAAGTTCTGGAGAGACCTAGTCGCCTGATGGAGTCCGTTCCCGTCTCTACACTACCCGTCCCAGAGGATTCTCTAAGAGGAGAGGCACTCTCTCCTTCACCGAGTCAAGCTGACAATCGCATCCGCTTTTGTTTACATTTTCTTATTTTTTTCTTTAATAGTTTAACATATGGTAAACGGGCTTTCGCCCGACCACCCGTGAGGCCAATAAACAGAGCGACGCTCCCTTTGTTCTCCCTCCTGTTTACAAATAAACAACGCAGGTGGGGGTAATTTACAAGGCCGTGTGACTTTTGACCTTACTCTGTTAAGACACAACCTTTACAAATATGTTGTTACAATATAGACATATAGAGTAGCACAATACAGTAGATTAAGAAAGAACTGAAAGTTTACAAAATAAATATATATTATGTACAACATACTGTTTGTTTTTTATTTTTTAATTCTCTTCAAATTGGGAATTAAATAAATTAATTACTGTAAATAAACAAATAAAACATATTAAAGCTAACTATAAAGAAACATATTTTAAGGGTTTTTAAGTTCCATTCTTTTACTATTATATATTTCCAAGCTGTTGGAAGCGCATTACCATCCCTAGCATTTAGACAATGGTTTTTCATTTTACTTTTATATAAATTTCCACCTTTTCCATCTCCAACGCAATGGATGGAAAGTGCACCGTTTTAACGACTTTCGCCTCTTCCCATTTTATATCCGCTCCTTCGGTCTGCGCCATAATCGCTAATGTTGTGTTGTTGTGTCATTTGTCAACGTTGTATCTATGTTCTCACAGACGTGCCTCCGGGTTTCTTCTAGTCACACTCACATAATATTTTTCGATTCCTAACTGTTGATTTTCAAATAGTATTTTATATACTCCAGCTCTTTCTTCTTTTTTTTTCCTCCGTCTATAAATCTTAAGCTTTAGATATTGGGTGCTCTTTTATAGACCATTCATGGATTTTTATAAGAAACTAACTCATTCAACATACTCCCTAAATGCCTATTTTATGTAAATTTGTTAATTCCTTCTGAGGTGGTATCTTTTTGCCTTTATTTTCTGCGTAACCTTTGATTAGACCTTCAATTGTGGCAGTTTTTTAACCCAAATTTGTTACAACACTTCTAATTCTATTAATCTTCTTGAGACGGTCCTGCACGTTGATACAATAAAAAATTGCTCTTCTGATGAGTGCTTTAAATGCTGATAATTTATAATTGATAATAATCAATTATTAAATACTTCTAAATGAGAAAATAACTATTAAAGTCTGTATTTCTTAATTATTGTTACTAGAAGTAAAATTCAATCTTTCTGAGAAAACAAAAAAAAAAATGCGTTATTTTATCAAGTTTACTTAAAAATAATGATTTGAAATAAAAATTTCAATAACAGAATTCAAAAAGAAATCTCTTTCATTTACATGGATCAATATTTTTTTTTACTAATTTAATTAAATAAACTTCTTCAACAGTAAACATTAAAATTAAAATAAAATAAAATAAAATGTTTTCTTATGTGCTGTATCAGACACATTCGTAGAATTTAATTAAAGTTGTCCTATAATAACAGAAATGTCAATCAATGGATGTAGTTTATACATTACACTGGTTAGATTCATTTAAGACTTCCAACTTGATGTAACTTAAACTTGTTTCTCTAACATATGGCCGAATTAATATTAGTTTTTTTTTATGTTTTATATTAATCTTGAACAAAACCAAATTATGTAATGAAATTCAAGACAAAATTGCTATTATTTTTTATAAGTAACCCAAAACATATATAGTTCAGTGCTTGACAAAACCTTGCAATTCCTGATATAAATAACAGAGAAGACAATGACTTGTGGCTATGGATTTTATTCGTGCTAAATAAATACCTTGTTCATTTGTAATTAGCTGATATCTAGGTTTTCTCTCATCTGATACACTTCAGGGAGTAAATGGTATGCATACAGATATATTTATTGTTAATAAAGGAACTGCTAACAATAAAAAATATAACTATGTACTGTATGAGAAGCTAATCTTTATTTTTTTTACATATTAATTCTTTTTTTACATAATATTTCAATTATCTGAGATTTTATGGTTATGTAATTATTTTCCTATTATATTTTTGTTATTTAATTTGACTTAAGGACCTTTATGGGTGAATTCTTGGATGCCATTTATATTACGTGAATGTCAATTAACATGGTTTTTATTCATTTGATTTAAATTTAACTGTGGCGCGTACTGAAAAACGAAAGTAGTATCTTTCCTGCATGTGCATTGAAATCTAATTTAAATAGCATCTTGGCTCTTGTCGAGTAACTTGTTCGGCAACCGAGTTATTGTACGGAAACCGGGGCAAATAAATTCGAAATTCTGTTTCAAAAGTGAGGCTTGAAAACCAAAGTTTGATTGTATTTATGGCAAAAGCCAAATACAAAATATCTAAGAGCTATTGTTAAACATGGCAGAGATCATTTAATGCATGGGATTGCATAATAAAGACAAATATTGCCTTTATGAAATGAAATATGAATGTATACTGATATATTATAAGATAATCTGTTGCACAGTAAAGATATGCAATTCTTATTATTTTCAAGAAGACAATGACTCTAAACATACATCACTTATACCTAAATTATGATTATTGTATAAAGTAAGAAGGAAACTAAAAACTCTTCCATAATCTCTCTTCATAATCAAATATAGATCTCTCCCGATTGAGAATTTATAGCATTTGTTATGTTTAAAAGTTACAAAGCGTAGTTTCAACAAAATATAGCTCAAGAATATAATATTATTTAACATTTTTACGTAGCCGTTTAAATTATTGCCATCGTTTAAATATAGTTTGTCAAAAATTAATATTAAATATATATTATTGAGATTTACACAATATATAGGCCTATATATAATTAGGCTTACCATTATATATTTGAAGAATTTCCTTCCATAGCTACTAGGCTTGCCTTATTTCAAGTGATTTTTAAATGTCCGAATGCTCACCATGAGTTACTGAAAATTCTGAAAAAAGAAGATATTTTAGTTGACAAATCGCCATTTTACCCGAGGCTGCATTATTTTTACTTCTTGTATATTCATTCGTAAACCTCAAATAAAAACGTTATGGTAATGTCTGAATTTATCTACGTGATATTTATATAATTAAAAATTTTTTATAATAATTGTAATGTAAACTTACCTCATCAGTCATTAATGTATCAAAAGTTTAAAACAACAATGGTTATTGCAATGAATGGAAAACAAAATCAAAAACATTATAAGGTGCATAACCGGAAAATGTTTATTTTTAATGATTCAGAATGTGCAAATATTTATTAAAAATACCAATTTAACAAATATGAAACAACTACGTTTTATAATCATTTCTGAATGACCAGTATTTCATTAATAATTTTATAAATAACGAGGACCTATTCTCTGCAGACAAATGGGATGCAACGCGATTTCTAATTGATGGACGTAGGTTTAAACCTATAAACAAAGGGGATGTGTAACCGAAATGTATAACAGTAATAAAAGTTACTTATTAAAGATTAAAGTGTCATTGTATTATTCCTAATAACAGTGTGATATGTCTACAAATTTAGTGTTTGAGGAATCGTAACTTTATTTAACATTCCTTTTCTGACACTCCAGCGGTAATAAAATTCCTGCAATTTTCACTTCACTATAACAATTTCGTTGAAATTGCTTTTCCTCTTTTTTACTATTGTCTTTCAATTGGTAAATAAATGAATGCAAGGAAGAGAAGCAAGCTAGGAAAAAACTAATAAGTACTAATCTCAATCACAACCACAAATTGTCTTAGACACAGTCGTAAGGACACCGTCCATACCTCTTTTAATTTTGTTATTTACCTTATTCTTCACTTAAGGCAGAAAAGTAAGAATGCACCGACAGACATCAGGGAAAGAAACGTCTCTGTGCTGCTTTTATAGGTTACCAAAGCATAAGAAAAATATAATTCGAATTGTGGATTAAATTGAGGACTATAGAACTAAATTAGTTTATTTACATGAAATAAATATCAAAAATAATATAATTAAAATATATAACATATTTGTTTCGTACGTGGACTTCATATTTAGCTATTTAAATAACTTATATACATCTTTCATTTTAACATTTTTGAGGGTCTCCTCAAGTTGGTTACAACGAGAGTCCACTCTTTATTGATATTTTTACAGTCAGTCAATTAATAAAACATTCAGCAACGAGTTGCATAACTTTCCCGGCTGTTATGAGATTTTAATAATATAAAAGTTATTTTCAAAAGTAATCAATTATTATTGAAATTATTATTATTGTATATATATATATATATACAATATTTACATGTTCTAAATGTAATTTAATTATAGAAACACATACAGTAGACTTCGCTGTGACATTTCCAGCTGTTACTGGTATAAATTTTCTTTTATGACTTACAAAATGTTGTATTTTAGTCCCTTTTCTGTTTTATTGGTCATTTTAATATGGTATTATATATTTCAAACTGTATTACTAGGAATAGAAGTTCAATTTATGATACTGAGTCTATGGAGAATTATTGTTTAATTTATGATGGCTCATTTAATGATGGGTTTTTGAAGATCAGTCGGGTCGTAAAACCAGGGATCTACAGTATTATATTGTGCAGGTGTGTTTTAAAGTATTTTTTACATACTTTATTGAATTAGCAGCTGTAAAATAAGACAATTGTAAGATTTTATATAATTTTTAATTAGTGTGTTTTATGCGATATGCTGTTCAGATACGTATATGCGTATAAGCAGATACGTGTATGCTTAATGTTTATTCTGTAATTTCTTATTAAATATATTTTATAAATGTAAGCTTATATATTTTATGCAAGCTTTATTTTTCGTTTAAATGAATAATAATTTTAGTTTCAGGTATTTGAAATTATTTATAGTACTGTTCGTGTGAATGATTAAAATATTAAATATTTCCAGTGTTAAATATATAATCGAATTTTTAAATTATGTTCTTTTGGGAAATAAAAGATTCATTATTACAACACGGAGATTATAATATATTAATCGTTTTAAATAACAATGCAATTAAGCAGTAGCTAATTCTAGAGTAGTTGGTATAGTACATCATATCTTATTAATCCTTTTATTTAAATTAAAATTCTGGAGCATTATTTTCTATATTTTTATAGATCTCATCAGAAGATAGTTTCATTTAAAAAAAAAATTACATATAGCCTAATTGGTGCTAGTTTCAAAGACAGTAATTTAGTTAATTAATTATTATTAAAAATCATTTATCTTATACAAAATTACCGAAAAATTTCAAATTTATCCTATTTATCCTGATTAAAATACACTTTATATATATAAACTGTAAATATTTTAAAACGAGTAAATATATTAATTAATTAATTATAATTAATATTTCTGGACCAGGAATGTCTAGCGCTGCTGGACATATTGATTTTTATTCAAATAATGGAATTAATCAAGCAGGTTGTCGAATGTCTCCTTCAAAAATTTTTAGGAGCGGAAGCATAGAAGAAGGTCAATTGCTTTATTTTTTATTTTTTTTAAAAAATAATCTCAGAAATACAGCTGTTTGACATTTACAATGAGAATAACTTCTAATATTTTCTAATCTACCTAATCAGGTTTTATCACGGTTGTCTATACTGTAATACTGTGTCTTCGCGTCATTGAATTTGCACTGGTGGAGGGTCTGTTTCAATGTTGTATTTACTGTACTTTCTCCATAAATATAACAAAAATGTCATGGAAAAATTGAAAAAAACGTGTAGAAATATCATCATTGTTTTTTAAAAACTGCTCTTGTGTTAAAAGTTTAACTTAAAAATCTAAAATTATGTTGAATTTTATATGGATAAAAATATAGAAACCCATTTTACTTCATGAAAAATGGGAATTTTTAGAAGGAAAGTGTTTCTCTTGTGTTATCAACAGTTGTGTTATTATGGTTGTTTATAATGACAGATACCGCCATCTGTTATCCGAAAATGAAATTTAAAAAATTTATATGAAAACTAGATCGTGTTCTTTATATTGTAGTATTTTACCGTTAATATTATAAATATAATTAAATTTAACTTAAGAAAGCTTATCGAGTAAAAATTAATTTTTATACACGCTTCCATTCAGAATGGGTGAAAACATTTTAACATTTTAATCGTGCTGCCATCTGTGATATAAAAGTATTACTAAAATCAATAATTAAAAAAAAATTTAAATTAATCATATATCATAATTTATTTAATTCGTTAAAATTGATTTGTATTTAAAATTATTCTTAAACGAAATTATTATATTTTTAGATATTTTTAGTCATTTTTAGTAAGAAAAAATAAATAATAATATATGGCGCCATCTAGTATAGATAAATGACAAATATTCGTATTAAATTTCTGTTACAGGACTACCTGGAACAATTTATACTTATTTATTAACACTTAAAAAACAAATTAAAAACTTTAAAAAATTTTATTAAACTTTAACGAAATTTACAAAATCTTTCATTTTTAACAAATATTAAGAAAATAATAAAATTATCCTATGCAAAATTAATAATGGACCTTTGACATCTGGACATAAAAAATACTTATACAGTATATAAATGTATTTATGGATACATCAAATTGTTTATATAAAAATATAGCAATTCTTCACTTAACGTAGGTTCTTAGAAAGTGCGACTTTTACGTATAACGAAACCAATTTTTACTACACGCTAATTGATAAAAGCAAGATATAATTCGTATATATTATTCTAATTATATTGTTTGCGACCTCCAACATTTATTTTCCATTTCACAGAATCAATTCTACTGTTTTGTAAAGCAAATTCAACAACGATAATTGTAAATGAATACAAATGTACTGTACCTGTACGACGACGTTATGACGAAACGACGTTAAATAAGGACTCGCTTGTATTTTAAAAATATTTCCTAAATCTATTAATTCGATCATTAAATTACTAAGGTTAATGGTCGAACATCCTTGAAGAGAATTCGAATAAAAAGCTTTTCCTTTCATACATAAGCATTTGTTAAAGTCTTTAGTTCCGTTAAATTGAATGAATACAAGAATAAATACCAAGAAAGAAAAAATAAAATTAATTTGTATATACGTTTCTTTTCATTCAATGAGATTTTTTATTTCGTTCTATTCTAAATTTCATATCAAATTTTTGAAATGTACTTCAATTATTAGAAAAATAATATATGTTACACGCATTACAAACTGTGATATTTATCTAACAAGGTATAACAAATTACGGAACCTTTGTTAGATATATCTAATCTAACAAATTACTTTCTTAAACCCAATAATCTTTATAAAATATGTATATAAATACATTATTTACAATTTTTAATCTGTACTCGTAAACGTTATATATGACACGTTGTTACTTATTATATACGAAAAAAAAAACTGCTTAACAAAGTCCACCACTGAACACTGTTCTGATGTTTTCGGGATCTAAAGGTTCGTCTTTTGCACAGAAGACTTCTCTATTAAAAAAATTATATATTTAATATAATTTATTTAAATATGATAATTAAAAATTTGGCGTTTATTACCTGTAACTGGTTTCTAAATTGGTAATTCTGAAACTGTGTATGTAAATCTGAGGATATTCGGGTTTGTAAACATCGGAATATTTCTGTCTATGAGTTGCTAACGGATGCCACAATACGTCGACACGTAACATTCTACCTAAATTTGGAGAACCGATAACGAATTCGACTGTCCTTCCCGGTCCAAAGAGTACAACTCTACAATTTCCAGAAATAAATAATCATTGGATATAAAGTATTTAATTTTTTTTTTCTAAATTAAAGAGTATATTTCTTACTCTTGAGTAGCTTGTAACAATGCAGTTCGTCCTTTAGTGCCGGATATTCGGACGAATAAACTTCCGGTTTCGTTGCCTTGCCTCACAGCATCGTCCGTACCAGATAACAGGACACTGACGTGATAATGATAACCTGATAAGAAGGAAATATGTAAAGGTGGAACGGGTCAAGTGAAGGCTACAAACATTCTATTTTGAATTCTTGACAATAATTAAAGAATCTTCTTAATATAAACAAACACACAATACTTACGGCAATAAGGCTCAGCAATTCCAGTTTCTAAGAACATTTTTACTGGATCCGTTCTCGCGTATCTTCTCCAATCGTCAGCTCTATACCCCAGAGATGCACATTGAGACATATCTGTACCACATCCCTCCGAGCAACGCCCGGATGTGAAATTTAAATAACTATCGCAAGCAAATCCATTGAAAGGACAATCGGAATTAATAGATTCACTGAAGAGTTCTATAGATCTTGCGTAATTACATTTTCCATACATATTAACGTCTGAGGAAAAAAATAATTTATACTGTAAACAATTAAGTCCATATATATACAAGTAAACATTATGCAATTATTCAATCAGTAATAAAAGTTGATTGTTATAGAGAGGACTTGAAAGTGTTGTTTCCTGTCTTGCATACTCAATAAAGAATATAGCAAATACGCAATATCCTTCCTGTTCCGTACAATCCCTATTACGACTGAAAAATAGGCAGTAAATAGAGAATTGTATACAATTAAACACTATGCATATTCAATTAATGAGGAATATTTCCATAAACATGAGGGTGTTTTAAGAGATACATGACAGATTCCCATGTGGTCTAGTGGTTAGGATATCTGGCTTTCACCCAGAAGGCCCGGGTTCGATTCCCGGCATGGGAACTTTTTTTTTACTTATTCGTTTTATTTATATTATAATTGAATGTGAAATCGTTAATATAATAGGGAAAAGACGCCATTACGTTTAAAAGTAATAAAATGAGTATTTTAATAACTAAAATTAAAAAAAATTTAAGCATAAAAAAGTGTTCCCATGCCGGGAATCGAACCCGGGCCTTCTGGGTGAAAGCCAGATATCCTAACCACTAGACCACATGGGAAGCTGTCATGTATCTCTTAAAACACCCTCATGTTTATGGAAATATTCCTCATTAATTGAATATGCATAGTGTTTAATTGTATACAATTCTCTATTTACTGCCTATTTTTCAGTCGTAATAGGGATTGTACGGAACAGGAAGGATATTGCGTATTTGCTATATTCTTTATTGAGTATGCAAGACAGGAAACAACACTTTCAAGTCCTCTCTATAACAATCAACTTTTATTACTGATTGAATAATTGCATAATGTTTACTTGTATATATATGGACTTAATTGTTTACAGTATAAATTATTTTTTTCCTCAGACGTTAATATGTATGGAAAATGTAATTACGCAAGATCTATAGAACTCTTCAGTGAATCTATTAATTCCGATTGTCCTTTCAATGGATTTGCTTGCGATAGTTATTTAAATTTCACATCCGGGCGTTGCTCGGAGGGATGTGGTACAGATATGTCTCAATGTGCATCTCTGGGGTATAGAGCTGACGATTGGAGAAGATACGCGAGAACGGATCCAGTAAAAATGTTCTTAGAAACTGGAATTGCTGAGCCTTATTGCCGTAAGTATTGTGTGTTTGTTTATATTAAGAAGATTCTTTAATTATTGTCAAGAATTCAAAATAGAATGTTTGTAGCCTTCACTTGACCCGTTCCACCTTTACATATTTCCTTCTTATCAGGTTATCATTATCACGTCAGTGTCCTGTTATCTGGTACGGACGATGCTGTGAGGCAAGGCAACGAAACCGGAAGTTTATTCGTCCGAATATCCGGCACTAAAGGACGAACTGCATTGTTACAAGCTACTCAAGAGTAAGAAATATACTCTTTAATTTAGAAAAAAAAAATTAAATACTTTATATCCAATGATTATTTATTTCTGGAAATTGTAGAGTTGTACTCTTTGNAGCACCATCTGTTGGCAAGAATTTTTTAAAATAATAAACTATTTACCTGTATGTAATCTATAAAATCGGAAATGACTACTCCCACTGCTCTAGCATTTGCAGTTGCTTGGGTATAAGGAGGACCAGCTCCAACTCTCCAATCCACAGATATAATATTGCTATCTTCGGCAGTTAGCAATTCTCGAATTAAATCCTAAAAATTTAATTGTTTTCAATCTTTATATTCGAAGTTTCATAAAGAATTTTCACAGAGACCATTCAAAATAATAATAATAATAATAATTCTACCTTAATCCATATTTGAAATCCATCTTCCGAATAACCGTGTACGATCATCTTTACAGGTTTTCCTTCCTCAAAATTAGATATAACAAAACTATTATTATTTCCAGCTCTTAATTTTTGATATATATCTGGATTTTTTCTAGTCATTAATAAAAATTGTACATCTAATACATCGGGATGAAGAGGAAATAAACTGATGGGACGACGAAGATTAAAAAATGGTTCTCCTATAGTAAAGCATCCCCATTTATCGTAGCATCTCGTAAGAAGACTATCCTTTTCTATAAAGAAAAATAAAATAAAATAAAATACTGGTATACTTTCAATTTATAATTATAATAAAATAAAAAGTACCATCTTCGGTGGGACTTCTTCCATCTGTCAGGTGATAATTTCGTTCTCTTTCAACGGCATAAGCCACATTTTTAATAATAAGAATACACAACAGATACCTTAACATGTTACTGCCGTAACGTCTAGATAACCAGTCGAATATCAAAACAATAGAAATGTGTCTTAAACGAAACGTTAACTTTTCATAAGCTATATATTGCGCATGTACGAAAGGGAAAGTGGAAAACTCAAGAAGGTCAACTTGCTTTATGACACGATGTAACATACCTCGAGGGTCTTTCTAAATTATCGACGAATCTTTGTTTTAATAAATGTTACAAAATTCGTATTTCTCAATTTTACTTTTTATTCTATGCACTTATATTTAAATTATATAAGATGCACAATTGCTCCATTCACCATATGAAGTGCATATATAGTAAGATATTATCATTCATATGGCTTTTTTTTACGTAACATATTTCAGGATAACTTAATAAATTTTTAACATTCCTCAACATGACAGATATAACTTACAGTTAATAAGTAAGAAATTCTAATAATATTATTTTCTTGTTGTATATTTTACCTTTGTTCTTCTAATATATAAATAAAAACAAAGATATTTGTGTAATAATAATTTGTAACTATATAAATACAAACATACTAATGAAGAAAGAGATAATTTAGACAAGTGTAAAGAGGACAAGAAAATAATAGAATTACTTTTTCTATTTTTTTTTAATTAGGTGAAGGAAGGTTGGTGCGTTATTTATTATTGTAATTTTTGGAATAATTCGTTCCAAATATCTTTAAAATCATTTTTAAAAGAAAATAAATTTATATTTTAAAAATAAAGCCATGTAAAACTATTCATAATTTTTTTTTTATGCAGAATAAATACTATTGTTTATTGACTACTTGGGGATTCCTAAATCTAATACTTGTACTAAATTCAATTCTTTTGTTTCGACACAACTTACAAATGAAATTATTGAGTAACAGTTAAAGAACAGTAATTTTTTAAATCAAATCTAATCTTCTCTGCTAATAATAAATTAGTTTCCATTTTTATGTTACTTTTTTTTCATGTAAGAACCATTAAAAACGCCTATTTCATTGCTAATATTAATGAAAAAGAGCGACTAGTAATATGTTTTAATAAGTTTTACGAGTAGTATTTCTTTCAAAGGACAGGGAAAATTTATTTGAATAAAAATTTTTGTGAAAGGTGAGTATATATAACGAAGGACACATTTCAAGGTTAGGAGAAATGGTATATTTTTATTACATATTCTGCTTACACAAGTTATGCATGCTTCAAGGTCTGTTTTTAAAAGTTATTAGTTAAATAGGACTTTCGAAATTTATTTAAAGAAAATTGCTTTTATGTAACGAAACAGTTCTCTACAAACATGTAAGATGAAGAACAAGAACAGTTACCAGCAATAACAATCTTTTCAACAGTTACTTGAACAAATTGACATACAATACAATACATCGTTTAAATAGGTATTTTTCCAATTATATTTTATTAAAACCTCTAAAAAATCCATCAGTGACCAAGTAATTAAAATATTTAAAATTATGATTTTATAATGTACAGTACTGTACATCATACAGAAATTGAAATATCCATTTTAAGAATATATAAATGCAAACTATTGATACAAAATCTTTTTATACTTTGCATTCAAATTGATGTATTAATCGATTGTAAATTTCTTTATTGTCTTCCAAAGATATTATTCTGGTACCGAGTGTAGACGTTATCTTGATTCTTTAAAAGGTTCATTAGCAAAACATAAAATGGGTGAATTTCACTTTTATGGCGAATTTTGAATATTAACCGGATCTTGGATATTCAAATATTTCGAATACTCGAATATCCCGAATACTTAGTGAACTTAACTATCTAATATAGGTCTACTTATTTAGTTAATAATTTATTTAATATTTGTTTCATTTATTTTAATATTTTAATAAATTAATGAGCAATTATTTATTGTGACATCGTCACAATGCTGGGCAGCAATTCTTTTTAAATCATATTTATAATTTTATTTTATTTAAAATATATGCTTTACACCTCAAATTAGTAATGTCTTGCCCCTGTACATCATACTTTTCCTGTTAGCAATAGAGTCATCTATCTAACTCCTTTTAGGAGAAAATTTTTGAATCGAAATAACGGACTTCCGGTCGAACCGGAAGTTTATATATAGCTAATCGGAGCCTCCTGCCTTTAAGCTTTCAATATCTGGTCTCGACTTTCATCTATCTAACTCCGTTCTCGAGATTAAGGAAGGATAGACATACGATAGTGGAAATTTATAGGTCTACAATTATTTAAAATCCCAACCCAATAATTTTTCTCAAGCTAACCTTAATGAAGATTTTTATTAACCCCCCAAAATTTGAAAACGTTCGGGTCTATTCTGTTTCTTTTCTTGTCACAAATTAAACTAAATACAGTGGTGCCTCGTATAACGTACGCCTCGAGAANTTCCGTTATGTGTATATAGTTTATATGCAATAAAATATATATATTCTTAAAATATTTATTTGTATAAATAGTTACAAAAATTAAACTTTTCTGAGGTCATTTAATCGATAATAAAAATTGTTAAGTGATTTTCAATTAATCATATTTTCACTCCTACTAATCATTTACTTGTCATTTTAAATAGATTAATAGTAGAATAGAAAAATTATTAATCGATAAATATAATTCGGAAATATATTTTACAATGTTTTCCTTTTATCGAATAATAATTATTATTATTATTATGGGCAAAAATCTATTGTTTGCAGCATCATTAATTTTCATTCAATAGGTCACAGATAAACTGTTGATTTACAATGCGAGTAACTTTCGATTTTGTCCTTGAATAACCGCATTTTCCACGAATCCCAATACAGGATTTCACGATTTGATTTCACTATCGAAAACCAATTCGTGACCAGAATGCATAACATAACATTGTCCTTGTAATCTTACTTTCATTACGATCGTTTAATTTCTTCCTACTGTTTATTTTGTAACGAGAGTTACTATTAATTTTATCTTACCATTACTCGCTTAATCTATTTACAGATATGAATATAAACTTAAAAAAATAGTTAAAAACAATGATGAATTCCGTAAAGAATGTGTATATATATATACAGTGTATTATTATATAAAATGATAGCATGGCACAAAAAGGAAAGATGAATGAATAAGTCTCTCCATATATATCCTCTTGTATACTTTTAAAAATAATAATAAATTAATGACAATTTTAAAGCATGTATGAAAACAATGCTTTTAAGATTTATTTTTCTAAGAAATAGTTTTATTCATAATCTGACAATTNTAAATATCAAAAAGTTGTTCATATTTAATATATTTTAAAAAGAAAAATAAAACTTATAATATAAAAATTTGTTTCGGCTATAATAATAGCAAGGTTGCGGCTGAAATTTTCATCTCTAAAATGTGAACGTGAAACATTGAGCGCCGCTTACAAGATAGCAGTGCTCGACGTTCATGTTCACATTTTACAGATGAAAACTTTGGCCGCAACCTCGCTAATATTCTGTCAAATCTAATATACGATCTACTGAATTTATGATTACAATCCCTTCTGACATGTATCATTAGAAATTGCTTCTTATTCATGATTTGTTATTAATCATGCAGATTTCAATAAACAATAGATTAAGAAAAAATTAACAGATCTGCCAAATAATAATAATAATTTAATCTAAACAGATAGTCATTTTAGTAAAGAAATATCATTTCAGATAGAGTAAGTAGATCATATTTTAGATAATTCATTTCTTTTTTTAATTTTATAGTATATAATGAGCTGTAAACTTACAACAATGCTAGCTGCCCAAGGATTGAAAAGGATGATAGAGAGCACAAGAAATACTGTCATTAATACACAGAGCAAAGCTAATAGTAAATAGAAACGCAGTCCAATATACTGTTCCCAATAAATAAATGGAATACCAGTAGGAAAATTAGGAAGGCCTTTATCCTGAAATTTATGACATATCTTTCTTATTTCCTCTATAGTTGTAGTGATATCACGAGTAGATGCCATCTTATTCAAATAAAAAGGCATTTGAGTATAAATCAATGGTTGTGATTTAGGAATTTTTAATTCAACATCCTGTCTGTCATGTATCCATTGTCTTGGTTCTGGTCTAAGATTTGCTTGAGAAGCAGAATATGCTAAGGCATCATTTGAAACCCAAGCAGTAAGATAGTTGTAAAAAGCTTTTGGATTTATGATTCCATTTTCATCGACTAATTTCACTGCCATCACCTGAATAATAAAAATGTATTTTAAAAAAATACATTCTATTATTAACACAAAGTTGAGAGTAAATATGTTTTTATTGGGGTAATCTTGTAAACTTATTTTAAAAATAATAATAAATTAATGACAATTTTAAAGCATGTATGAAAACAATGCTTTTAAGATTTATTTTTCTAAGAAATAGTTTTATTCATAATCTGACAATTGTTCATTTTTCTTATAATAAAATGGGTGGCGACATATTAGTGTTTCCTTCATTAATAGACTGTTTCCTTAAGCATAACAATAATAAACTATCTATATAGTCATATAGTGTGACCGATTCTTAAAAACTTCAACTTCAGGATCCACCCTACTGTGGAATTCAATATAAATTACGCAATAATTATATATGTTGTCCTCCATCTCATATATACTTTACTTTTGGCATAATGAATTGTTATTCCTATTGGATCTAATCCAGACTTGTGAATTGTTGATCCCCCATTAAATTATTATTGCCATAATTCTGATAATCTGAATTATTTGTTGTTTTATATGACAACTTTCCTTAAATGTTACTATTTCATAAATAACTAGAAAAAAATTATTTCTAATTGTTTCTAGTAGGATTAACAATATATGTATTTATAAGTAAGATAATTAATATTTAGTAGGGAGTTTTTTTTCTATAATTAAATCGTTAATTTTTATCTAAGCGAAAAATTTCCCATAACCATTCAATCTCTATCAATGATGAAATATTATAAGCAGCCTTGAAACTACTACTTCATTCTTAATTTTATGTCAACTTGCTTATTTTATTATGAAATTAAGAATAAATCTGAAAAACTAGAAAAAAAATTTCTTCATATTTTCCTCATAACACAAGACATTTTTATATTTTGATTTAATAGCAGCAAGTTGCAAAAACTTTTTTTTTAAATCTAACTGTAAAAGTAATCATTTCGAAACATTGATAAAGTTAGGAAGCAAAATCTAAGTATTCCTGTCATCCTAAAAACCTGATATGTGAGATGAATTAACAATGGAAGCAAATGCATTGTGTCATTAAAGTTAGTACAGGAAAATTGATCAGTATTTTCTAAATGAAACCTTTAGAAACGAGTTTGGAATTCCAATAAAATCAATAGAAAAAAAAAAGAAATGTACTTGTATATTTTAGACACATACATTAATCACAAAACTAAATTATAGCATTATTATTTCAACAATAATTTATTTTTTACCTGCAGAATTATCATTGTTATTCTATAAAACTACTTAAAAATTTCAATTACTGGTATATATTTAAACATTTTTCCTTAATATTAAGTATTTCTTACAGGTTTAATTTTCCTTCTCTAATGTGTTTTACTTAGCTATTATCTTTATTATAATCTTTACAAAATTGTTTTAAAGATAAATTTAGATAATGTATTATACAATTCTTCATCATTGTTTTACTATGGTTATTATTTATAATTAAATGAAATAACAATTATTATTTCATAGTTCAATAGTTTTAGTATGGCAAGTTTGACTAAGGTTATTTTTTTAAAGAAGAGATGCTTGTAAATAAAGTATACATATTCAAGATTATTATTTATAGATATTTAACAGTCCCAATGCAAATATGGGTATAATAGTTCTTTTACCATGACCTGGCCATCTGAATCTTTAATTCATATTAATTTTGATTGTGGGATCACTTAAAAACTAGTTTATGGAATGCAATGTGAATTTATCAAACTGCAATATTGAAGCATCACAGAGTGGGTGGTTGAACATATTATTTACCTTCAGAATGAGAACAAAATTAAACAGTCTCTGTGTAGTATAAGTGTTTTGTACAAAATAAATTGGCCTGCTTGACTTAATAAAAAGTTTTTAAAAATATATTAGACTATTATTTTAAAATATTTTTATTATTAAATAAACACTGCAATAATTTCTCATGTTATGTCAGATTATTATCTTTTATTATTATTGATATTATTATTATTATTATAAGTATTAATGAAAGAATACAACAATTACAATATTTTACAAAAAAATAAATAAAGTTATTCACATATTAAAATTTGCACTTTATGAGCTTAAAACATTTGACACGTATTTAAAATCATAAACTTATGGATGAACTTTGTACTGGATCACATGAAGCATTGATATGAATTTCAATGTATCCCTGAATGAATAATTTCTTACAGATTTCAGAAAAATATGATAATAATTACTGTTTTCATGTCTGTTTTCACATCATTCACACATATTTTCACTCACTCTTACACAAATAAATAAAAATAATAATTATCTATCAAAATAATATTTTGTAACATGCTTGAAGTTATTGCTTGAGCAAGTCTCAAATATTTCATAAGGGAATAATGTAATTGATATTATTGTCTGAATCTGAGATATATAATTTCTATTTATGACTTAAAAAAGTTCATGACTTGTAGACAGTTTTAATTTGGTCACTCAGAATAACTACTTCTCCTATGCCTCTTGTGTCTGAAACTACCTTCTCTCTCGGCTGAACCTGGAAAATATATTTAAAATTTAGATTATTGAGATTAAAAATTTGATAAATTAATGTAGATAAATACCTGGAAGTGGTGTATGAACTTCTACTTTGACTTTGGCTGTAGCTTTTACTCGTGTTGTAATTGATGTTTGAGTTTTTACTGAAGGACAATCAGATATAGTTGATGATGGTGATGAACATGAGCTGCTTTCAAAGTCTGAAGATGAACTCTGTGATTGTGATCTCTCTTGATTTGGAGTATACTATAACAAAAACAATTAATAAGATAATGTAGGTACATAATAAGGCATTTATGTAAAGTTTTATAAATTATTCAAAAAGTATATATATTATTTGGGGCCATCAAAATAGGAAGAAGCTGGGGATTTTTAAGAAAATTTATATGCCTATAATGGTTGTTACCCATATAAATTCATGTTATTTTTACTAATAAAAAATAAAATCTTCAAGTCTGCTATGTATTAATTAATAAAGAAACATTCTACATATTTCATTTCTTACAACAATACTTCTTTACCCCCAAACAGCCCCGATATTATTAAATACAATGTAATTTAAATAGTAACAAAAATCAGAAAAATGATAAAATTTCTCTGGAGTTTTATCATCAAGTTATATTATATTACACTATAGATGGAAAAAATTTGAAAATTAAAATACTTCCAACTCATATAATTCTCTTTCTAACCTGTTACCGGTGCGTCTACTACGTCGTAACGAACCAAAACTAACGTTTTCGAACCCTTATACGGTTCTTCTTCAGGCTTTTTCGAATCTCTGATGGAAAATACAGCTCATAAAAAACTTTAAATTCGAAATACGTATGTTCGAATACACGTTTCCCGTTTACGTCGTTGTATGTCAAATGGGAAACGTGTATTCGAACATACGTATTTCGAATTTAAAGTTTTTTATGAGCAGTATTTTCCATCAGAGATTCGAAAAAGCCTGAAGAAGAACCGTATAAGGGTTTGAAAACGTTAGTTTTGGTTCTATTTAATATATCACATGTAATTTTTTTATATAATGTATAGAAGAGACTATGCAATTGTCTTCTAATTTGAAACCATGTCTTTTATCTTTGTTTATCCATATTGCACAATGAAGCACCTTCGATAGACACCAGGCTTTACTTTACATCCATCTTTATTTTGATGGTCAAATACCAATATGCATTTTCGGGCTCTTGCCTCTCTTCTGTCGTCTCTTTGTTATTTCTTATTCAACACATTGTATAAAATATATAAACACATGGCATTCTTTATAAATGCATAGAACAACTAAAAAATAGAGTTAACACTAATATATACTTACAAGTGTTTTGATTCATAGTGTCAAAAAACTTAAGTAGTAAAAAAAAGTAGTAAAAAAGCGTCGTTTTGACAAAGTTACTCTTAGCAAAAGCAAACTGAATTGGAGAGATCAAATAATTCTATCTTGTCCACTGTTCAAATCTGTTTGCCAATATTGTTGTGAAACATTTTCTAAGCATTCAAAAAATGACAATTAGTCTATAATTACTGGGATTTAATTTATCTCCCCTTTTATAAATCATCCAGAGATAAACTGAATTCCACAAATTTGGAAAGACTCTACTTTTGTAGACATAATTATAGCTGAGAGCAAGAAGGTCCATTGCTTCACCAGGCAACTGTTTTAAAAAATCTAACCAGAAACAAACAAGAACCCACTGCTGTTTTCTTTCCCAAGTTACTAATGATCTCAGCAATTTCCACTCTTTGGACAGGCAAATTCAGCACCTGGTTATCAACCACTTCCAAATCGTCCAGGTCAGTTTCATACAAGTGAATCGGCATCCCTATCAACCTCTCCATAAAAAGGTCACTCCACCAGTCAAAAGCAATGGAATCAACTTCCTCAACTAAATTTCTTGGGAAATATTTTTTAACAATTGACCAAAAAATAAGTATTATTACTTATTTGTAACTTTTTATTCAACAAATTAAAATAACTTTTCTTTTTTGCTTTTTTTAAATTAGTATAGCTTTTCTTGCAGGCAAATTATTCAATCCGTAGCTCATTTAATTTGTTTTTACAAAATATGGTTAATGCTTTTTCTTTTGATCTTTTAGCTTTATAACATTCTAGGTCATATCACTCATGCTTGAATTTAGTTGCTATCTTAGTACAATATTTTACTCTATTTGGATTCATTTCTATTATATAGTTACTAAAAATTTCACTTACTTTACTATAGATGTAAGCTCTGCCTTCAATTAATTAATTAATGTTATGTTCGGAATTGATCTTATTCTATCACCAATCTCTTTTTAATTGCTTGAACCAAGACACAATTATCTAAACTTTGCAGGAGTGCAGTTTCTATTTCAAATAGTTTGGTTATCAAAGTTTCTTCTAAACCAAGTATATTGTATTCCATTATTTTTTTTTTAAACAAGTTGAAAAAATCTTATTTCTTGCACCCTGCATGTTCCAACAAATAACTTTAATTTTAAATTTATTATTTGATAATAAATCCAAACTATCCAAATTATCTATTCTACTCTGATTAATGATAGCTTTCACTGTATGATATGTTATTTAAGTAATTTCTACATATAAAATAGTGTCAACCAAACAATCATTAGTGAAACTATATGTAAAATTCTTATTTTTATAAATTATATAATCATTTCTTAACATCACATTTAATCCTTTCTTTTTTGTTTCTATATATAATGGTAATATTTTTCTCCTTCATTCTCTTGTTTCTTGAGTTAAATTAGAACTAATTCATAAATTATTGAGAAGCTGATCACAAGACCCTTTTTTATGATTATAAAAAGCTGATAATATTTTATTTTTTCTTGGCATGGAACTTAACTCTATTTTAACAACAGAAGGGTCTGCCTTTCTTATAAAATAAAATCCAATTATTTCTTCATCTTTTATTTCATCGAGTTTCAAAGAATACCTTATACATATTTAAGAGAGATTCCTTAATGTTCACATTATCTGACAATGGATAACCAAATATTATCAAATTATGTTGGTTAGATAAATTTAATAAATTATTTGCATTGTACAGTACTGTTGTATTCCAAATGCCTGTCAATATCTGGTAAAGACGATTCTAATTTATTAACTTTCTGTTCTAGAATTTTGACTTTAGCTTTAAATTCTTTGATATCTTGATGAATTAATTTAACTAACCTCCAATTTTACTTCTGATAGTTGTTCCATAATCTTACAGTGAGATATTTAGTGTTGCCACAAGCTGGTTTTTTAAATTTGTGGTTGGGATTAATTATTAATTTATTCAGTTTTTGTAGAAATTGTGAAATTATGATGAAACAAAATAAATTTATAAAAACATTTGCAAGTATTTTATTTTAACGGTTAAAGCCTTTAACTTCACACCCCCCAAACTTATCCTCATCTTATTGCTAGGCTAAGAGCGACAGAAAATGTACTTTTAAAATTCTAACTTGCAAATATCTCTGGCAAATATTAGGTTTGTTCCAACACAAGTCCCTAACTGATTTAAAACTGGAATGCACATTGTTTAGTTCTTGGTTGTAAAATGACATTACACATGCCTTGTATGGTTTCAAATTCAAACTAGTCAGGGACTTGTGATGGAACAAACCTATTGTCCGGGTCAGCAATTTTGAAAAGGTGGCAACATTAGAGATACTTGTATTAACTTAGTCATGTAGTGAAAAGTAACTTCCATTGAGGATTCCTCACTCTCCATAGTTCAACACATAACTTCAAAACTAACCTCCTTCTCTACCTCACGAACTCCCTTTTTTCCATAACAGAGGATGTTCCAAGTGGCTTACAAAACATTGTTTCTATAATAGCTGACTTAGTCACTTTAAGTGCATTACTACTACTTGTTAGAGGTGGCCGTCCTCTTTTCAATAGAGAATGGGAGAGTTTTGTTCTATACCCGCTATTATCAGTAAAATCCCAAGTATTATCATTAGAAATATCTGTATTTGCCATCAGACCATCTTAGACTCTTCACTCAAATCAAACCAGAAAGGTACACTTAGATTTGCACCAACACTGACAACCATCAGAAATGCCCCCACCATTATAACTATTATTATTAAGACTGCATATAAAATTTTCTTTCAGTAAGTTACAATTATTATTTTAAAGTAAATTGATAATAAGAGATTAAGAGATTTCTAGAATTTTACCTTAGATGAAGTTGTACTACAAACAGTACCCTGTGTATTAGTTACAGTTGTTGTTTCAACTACTACTTCTGGTTCAACAATAATTTCATGGGAGGAATGGCACGAACCTTGCTCTTCTGAAATTGTTGATAAAGAAATTTCAGAATTAATGCGAGGATAAATTCGTCTTTTAAATGGCCGACTTCGCTGAATACGTTCACAAAGTGGTGAAGGTTCAGGAGTTGGCGTCGAGATACGATTTGGATCATCATGAGGTATAATCTGAAAAAATTTTTATTATGTATAGTGTTCTTGATAATTAAAACAGTATAGTATATATTGCAAATATTCTGGTGTTAAATAAAAAATTTTAATGTTATTAATAAATTTTTATATTATGCTATATACATTGCTTACCTCACCAGGAGGCCCCAGAATTGAAAGTAGAATTGGAAAAAATAATAAGCCATTCAGTGCACCAAGAATCATAAGTGCAAGCAGTACATAGAAAAAATACCTATAAATAATTTTATTTCATTAAATTTTAACCAAAAAATATTTAAAGACATTTTTTTTTAATTTTTAAATAATAACAAAGCTATGTTTATAAATAGTATTGTAGCATCATTGAAATTCTATAATTATATTTTTAATAAATAAAGTTATGAAGACTAATTATTTGTATTTGTAATCAATCTTTTTACATTAACATAAAAAAATCAAATGATAAAAAATTTCAATCAAAAGTATTCTTATATCAAATTTTTTGACCTTACACTTTTCGTGTAAGGTCAAATTTCTTTTGAATATGAAACAGTTAAATCATGTCTGATTTCAAGTTTACAAAATATGAATATGCATAGCCAAACTAAAATAGACATAATAACTTGGGATTAGAATGGGTCAAAAACAAAAAACAAAATAACTAGCAGAAAGAAATCATCATTTGATTGCATAAAGATAAAAAATCTTAGAGAAAAATTTAATAGAAGTTTTGCAATAGTTCAACATATAATTAAGAAATTGAAAAATGAAAATTTAGTATATAATTCTACAAGTAGTAGTTGATAAAGAAAACTGACAAGAAAAAAAGGAAAATCATGTACATTTAAGTAAAATAATAGACAAAATGATAAATAAATTAATAATTATAATTACAACTGGAATTCATATACTCTGGAAAAGATTTTCCATCAGAATATTAATGTCATAAATGGCAAAATACTACCTACAAGGTCATTCAAATATGATTTCTGCACTAGGGAAGGAAATAAGTAAAAATTTTATGATGGGGTGAGAGATATTAGTGTAATCTTGATGTCCTAAAGATTCTCAAAAATTTTCATATTTGAAATAAATTTTTAACCAAAATCATTATGCAAAAGTACAGTATTATGATCAATGATCACACAGCAAATTTTGTTTATTTAAATAGTTGAAGCACTGTACAAAATATGCATTGTTGGAAATGCTCTAGTGGAATTTTTATGAAAGGATATTGGCAACAATTTAACCTTTATAGATACAGATAAAAATATCACTGAAAGATATAACAGAATATAACACATTAACTTTAGCAGAGAGGAGCAATGTTTTTAAGTGTTCATGCCAAAATCATCAAATCCAAGATGCAAAATTTTCTCACATGCTAACTGAAATTTTTGGGAGCAATACTTGGTATAGCAGCTAGACAATACTACAGGAAAGCTACATGTAGCAGATTTTTTGCTAAGCTGGTAACACTGTTTGCAAGTCAGTATATTGCAGAGATAGCAGTCTTGGAAATAAGTTGTTTATTTCATTTTCTTATTACTTATTATTACTAAAACAATAAAAAAATAAAATAGTTTTAAAATTAACCTTACAATGGCAGAAGATATGATTAAATTAATGAACTATATGTATTGTAGATCTTTTTTACAAAAATTCTTAATATTGGGAATGGCAGCTCGATTATAACATCAGCATGAGGAGGTTTAAAAATTGGTGACAAAATGTAACAAGGAGGGTAGATAGTCAAAAAGGACTTAAAATTGGTGACATCATATTCCTCTATATTCCTAATGTGTGAGAGACATAGATTTGAATCACTAAGAAATTTCTTTTCTAGAATTTTTGAAATTATTAAAAGTACATTTATTTAATTAATAATGTTAATTATTAATTAAATAAATGTACTTTAAAATATATCATATTTTCAAATTTGAAACTATGTATCAATATTTCTCACAATTATGAGTATATTTAACATAATGATAAATAGTAATATTCCAATATAGTGATAATTTTATTAAAAATAAAAGTTCGAAAATATATCAAAATCAACTAAGATAAATTCTAAAAGTGTTATCATTTTAAAATATTATACTGTAACTTAATAGCAAAATTTTAATATAAAATATACAAACCTGACAATAAAATCAAATTCTGAAAATGCTAGCATCATCACACCCAAAACTGATGACAACGTGCCATGAACTACTGGACAGAACATATATTCTAATGATTTTCCTATTCTTTGATTTCTATCTCCAATACTTGTTAGAAAACCCTGAATTAAAATTAAAATCATAATATATACTTTCAATATATTAAAGAGATAAAACAAAAATTAAAAAATTAAATATGTACATACAATGAGTATGTGAACTGTAAATTCTACTCCAATTCCTATTGCAACTACAAGAATAACAGCAGGTACCGCACTGAATTTAATTCCTAAGATTCCCATAAGACCAAATAGTTCTATATCCATCACAGATATTACAAATACCTGTAAAAATTTAATCAATCAATTAATTTATAAATTACAAAGTCTTTTTATAATACAATAATAATAATGTTTAAAATACAATTTTTATAGGATGATGCAATTAAAATTAAACTGTTTAAAAATTGGTGTCAATCCTACAGAAAATATAGCATGCTAATTAAAAATATCAAATTATTATTAATAGATGTCAAGTATAATATCCATGATATAAAGTCACTTATATGATAAGGATCTTCATAACTTTTTCGGCTAAGATATTTTCATATGGTTCATAAACTTATAATTAGCATTGCCATTATACTAAAATACAAGTATTGTACAATATTGCCAATAATTGTTTCATTTATATGATCAATTGAATTTCTCAAGTTTTCAAATAAATAAATAAAATGGAGAAAAATATTATGTAGAATCATTACTAATGCAATTTATAAGGAAATTATTTAATAAAGTCTATTATTTATAATCATTTCTTTCAGATAGCTCAACAGCTAAGACAGTTAAGGTCTGCTCTCAGAGGCCTGAAATTAAAATATCTTGGAAATTTTTCATGGGTGATCTATCCCAGATGCATTAGACCTTGTGCATCACCATTCAGTCATCCCCATTATGGGTTCGGCCAAGCTCACAATGGGTAAGGAAGAAAGAGTAAAAAGTATATACATGCACGTTTATACATTTCTTTACATTTATTCATATATTTATAATAATTTAAATTTTTGATACATTAATATGCACCATTTTTGTTTATTCCTTCCACCAATTATAATAGCATTATCATTACATATTATTTTTGCTATGATATGTTGTATAACTCTAATTACAAATTATTTTGTAATGCAAATAAATTCAATTTTGAGTCTATTTTTTTAAAATGTTATTAAAAGTATAAAATATCTAGAATCTATCACAGCTTTGTACTAGAACAAATTAAATATAATCAAATTATAGCTGAATGTTTTCCTCAGTTTTTTATTAACTATATCAAACATTACTTTTTAGATTATACAGAAATTGTAATGAAATGTTTAATGTCTTCAAAGAAATTTTAACTTTATCTTCATATTATACTTTATATTCAAAAAATTTAAAAAATCTTTAAATTAATTTTATATCAATAGATTCATAATTAAATTAAATATCAAAAAGTTGTTCATATTTAATATATTTTAAAAAGAAAAATAAAACTTATAATATAAAAATTTGTTTCGGCTATAATAATAGCAAGGTTGCGGCTGAAATTTTCATCTCTAAAATGTGAACGTGAAACATTGAGCGCCGCTTACAAGATAGCAGTGCTCGACGTTCATGTTCACATTTTACAGATGAAAACTTTGGCCGCAACCTCGCTAATATTCTGTCAAATCTAATATACGATCTACTGAATTTATGATTACAATCCCTTCTGACATGTATCATTAGAAATTGCTTCTTATTCATGATTTGTTATTAATCATGCAGATTTCAATAAACAATAGATTAAGAAAAAATTAACAGATCTGCCAAATAATAATAATAATTTAATCTAAACAGATAGTCATTTTAGTAAAGAAATATCATTTCAGATAGAGTAAGTAGATCATATTTTAGATAATTCATTTCTTTTTTTAATTTTATAGTATATAATGAGCTGTAAACTTACAACAATGCTAGCTGCCCAAGGATTGAAAAGGATGATAGAGAGCACAAGAAATACTGTCATTAATACACAGAGCAAAGCTAATAGTAAATAGAAACGCAGTCCAATATACTGTTCCCAATAAATAAATGGAATACCAGTAGGAAAATTAGGAAGGCCTTTATCCTGAAATTTATGACATATCTTTCTTATTTCCTCTATAGTTGTAGTGATATCACGAGTAGATGCCATCTTATTCAAATAAAAAGGCATTTGAGTATAAATCAATGGTTGTGATTTAGGAATTTTTAATTCAACATCCTGTCTGTCATGTATCCATTGTCTTGGTTCTGGTCTAAGATTTGCTTGAGAAGCAGAATATGCTAAGGCATCATTTGAAACCCAAGCAGTAAGATAGTTGTAAAAAGCTTTTGGATTTATGATTCCATTTTCATCGACTAATTTCACTGCCATCACCTGAATAATAAAAATGTATTTTAAAAAAATAAAATAAAAATATTTTTCAAAAAATATTACTATAAAACTTACTAATGATTTGTCAATTGGGTTATCAACTCGACCAGTTTGTACTAATAATTTATATGCTAAAATTCCTTCATCTGATGCATTTTTATACCACCTTTCTTGAGTTATACATCCATTCTTCCAATCTTGATCAAATGCTGTTTGTAAGGCTATAAATAAAATTTATTATTTATAAAATGTTTTTATTCGTCAATATATTTGAAAACTAATACTTACATTTTAACCAGTCTCTGAAGTATAGTAACCAAAATTCTGGTAATCCTCCATCATCATTTTTAATGATGTTGTCAATTCTTGTAAATGTTTCATGATATTCATATAGTAATTTTTGGTTTGTTGGATATTCAAAATTTCCTTGAGTGACAGCAAACATATTAAAAAATCCAAAATATTTCTTTTGTATACTTAAAAACTGATATTCATTCGTATGAAATGGTACAATATCTGTTAGATCCAAGCCATCATCAATTTGTACCACACCCCATATACTAGGTGTCAATCCTACAGAAAATATAGCATGCTAATTAAAAATATCAAATTATTATTAATAGATGTCAAGTATAATATCCATGATATAAAGTCACTTATATGATAAGGATCTTCATAACTTTTTCGGCTAAGATATTTTCATATGGTTCATAAACTTATAATTAGCATTGCCATTATACTAAAATACAAGTATTGTACAATATTGCCAATAATTGTTTCATTTATATGATCAATTGAATTTCTCAAGTTTTCAAATAAATAAATAAAATGGAGAAAAATATTATGTAGAATCATTACTAATGCAATTTATAAGGAAATTATTTAATAAAGTCTATTATTTATAATCATTTCTTTCAGATAGCTCAACAGCTAAGACAGTTAAGGTCTGCTCTCAGAGGCCTGAAATTAAAATATCTTGGAAATTTTTCATGGGTGATCTATCCCAGATGCATTAGACCTTGTGCATCACCATTCAGTCATCCCCATTATGGGTTCGGCCAAGCTCACAATGGGTAAGGAAGAAAGAGTAAAAAGTATATACATGCACGTTTATACATTTCTTTACATTTATTCATATATTTATAATAATTTAANAAATATAATTAATAATTTAATACTGTAATTATATTTACAATTTTTAAACCTACAGTAGAACCCTGATTATCAATACTACATTAGGTAACCAAGAAACTCAAATAAAACAGACAGCCATGGCCAATAATGGATTCAGAAATCTTTAGAGGGGGTACAGAAAAAAAGCAATAAACCTCACAAAATGTTTTACTACCTGATGTAGTACAGTACATGGCTTTACTAGAGAAAAATCTCAGAAAAGGTGCAGCTGCATCCTGTGCACCTCCCTAAATCTACTCCTAGCCATGGCCATTTTGAATTAAAATGTATAATATGAAAGATTTAAATAGCACTTTCAAGTCTCATTTTATACATTGATGTATTTAATCATATATAAGAACAACAATTTTTACATCTTTAAATGTTATAGGTAATACATGTAATAGTTTTAAGAGTAAAAATATGTATTATTGTAGTTATATTTGAGTATAAATTTGTTTATCTCATTACTAGCATAGCGAGGGGGGAGCAAGGGGGTCTTATCATGCCCTGGGCGCCACTTGCAGAGGGGTGCCAAATGGTCTCCAAGACAGACAAGATTTTTTTCTGGAGGGGGGAGGGGGCATCAATAAAGTATCGTGCCCTGGGTGCCAGTTATGTTTGCTACGCCACTGTATCTCACATTGAAGTTAAATAATAAAGGTAAGCAGAAACAATTCATTTTGTAATACATGTTATTGTTTTAAATTTTTGTCAATGAATTACTGAATAAGAAAAGTAGTGTATTCACTTAAGATTTGCCATGGATAATGCAAAACCTCAGTTACTCAGACTCAGATAATTGGAGTTTTATTGTATGTGTTTAACATATTGTGAGGGCTAAACTATTGATTTAAATTAAGCTCTGAATTCCTTTAGATTTGTAAATTGGATTAAATGCCTAATCTCAATTTTTACCCATTATATGGAGATAATCAGAAGTGTAATCAAGCTCAAGATGAAGAATAGAAAATGAAGCCCTAACCTGAATTGTCTGTAAGAGATCACAAGTGTACAGATTAAATTCAAAATCAGCTTATGTGATATAATTATATCATATGGAAAAGTTCTTTATTGTACAGCAGTGCTTTTAAAAAGCACTGTTTTATAGTAACATCTATGTTATAATGTTGAAATTACAGAATTGGTTTAAGCACGCTTCAAATGTTATTTTAAAGTTTATGTACTAGTTATTTGGCTGGCTGTATGTTTACATTTAACATTATAAATTTTAAAAAACAAAAATACTAAATTTTGGATTGTTTCTCTGTGATAGCATTACTAATAATCACAAATGAAATTTTATTCGTTCCTTTAAATCAGTGTTTCCCAATCTTTTCAGATTGCCACCCTACTTTAGTGCACATATTTCTTTAGCATCCCTATTAAATCAGTCAATTATGAAACATTAAAAAATAAATTTTGATAAAAAAGTTTTTAACTTAAGTATTTATTTTATAAATGAAAAAATAACTATCTAAAAGTAACTTAAAGTATGTTATTAATTAATATGAGGTCATATGTCTCATAACTTATAGTGTATTTGTTTGAATATAATTTTTCTTTCTGCTATTCTGTTCTATTCCGTATTTTAAATATCAACATGTAACTGGTTCAAACACCATTATTCTCTAGGAATTATCACATCCACAGACTCTAAAAATACTAGCCAATAACAACTTGCATCTAGGTAAAATAAAGTTGTTAATTGGCTTGTATTTTTGAAGTCTGTGGATGTGATAATTCCTAGAGAATAATGGTGTTTGAACCAGTTACATATTGATATTTTTTGAAGTTTGATAATAAATTTTTTTTTGTTTCAAAATAAATTTTTGTTTTCCTTCTTCCAAAACTCCCACACCCTTGCCTCCAAGCACCCTCTCTTAGTCTTCTACAGCACATTGAGGATGGAAGCACCCACTTTGGGAAACCACTTATTTAAATGTATAAAAAAAATTCCAATCTGAACAAATTTCTAAACATTCTCATTACCTAAATAGAAATAAACTTATATTATGGGCCTAAAATTCTCTACATTATAATTCCTTCCAAAATGTTTTTGGCATTTTTATCAAAGGATATTTCTGAAATTTTTCAAAGAAAAATACAAAACAAACGTTGGAATCCAAGTAATATTCAAAACACTTTTTTTTTTCTTGATGGCTTATAAGAAAAAGTGTAGTTACAACTACACTTTTTTCTTATAAGCCATCACATAATAATATATCTCTTCTAGTTTTTAAATTCTACAAAATCAAATAACTACATAAACCTGCAATAAACTATAACAAATAATACAGATAGCAACAAAAACAATATTTCAAATATTTATTGTTCTTCAAGGTATTATTTTCAAATTATTTGTTTACATTTTGCAGCCTATATATCTATGTAATTATCCAATTCCAGTTCTTCATTATTATTAAAGGTGAAATATCTTGCGATTCAAGGATGACAGTTTTTGAGGAGACATTTATTGTAGTAATTAAAAAAAAAGAGAGATATCTTTCAAAGATGGAAAAATTCAATGAATATTATAATAAATTTGCACTTCACGCCGACGTATACTATTACTATAACACTTGCGTGCAGTGGCGTTACAAGAGTGGAGTTCCAGATACGGAAATTTATCTGACTTTTGGAGAAAGGTCTTATCTGCTAGCACTTTCAGTAGTCATCCATCATCAGGTGGTACATAGAATATGATAGTTTAAGCTTTCCAAATGATATTCCGGATAAGACCTTTCTCCAAAAGTTGGATAAATTTCCATATTCGAACCTCCACTCTTGTAATGCCACTGCATGTAAGTGTTATAGTAATTCAATGAATATTAAATAACAATTTAAAAATTATTATTATTATTTTGTACTAATTAAGATAAATTTTTAAATATATTAATTTTACCTGAATTATTTTTTTCTGTCCAACACTCAGTTCTATGAGGAGGAGCTAATACAGTCACAACATGGCTACAATCAGGAGGTAAAGCATGCGTAACTGCTTGACGTTTAGGAGAACCAGGAACAGTATTACATACTGAGGTAGGTGTGTTATTTAAATTTTTTACAGTAGTTTTAGTTCTGAAACAACTTAATTGTTCCCTATAAAATAAAGTTTTATTAGAGCTTTGTAGTATATTATTTTTAATTATATTAATAAATAAAATTAACATACACACTAAAACAGCATAATATATCAACTCTTTTTGCATTCCTTCTTCTTAGATCTAAGCTAAGAATTGCTGGAAACACTACTAACATAATTGCTAAATTAAATAAAACTAATATAGCTGTTTGAAGAACAAATGATCTAAGAGCTGGTATTGGAACTATAGCTGCAATAAAAAATGCACACATGTTGATTATTGATGTCAACATTACACTAATTCCACTTCTTTTCAGACATTCTCCAGTTTGATTCTAAATTAAAAAAACTTTTCTTTGTATAATGTTAATATTTCAAATTTCTATTATGTTAAAAATATAATAAAAACAATTTAAAACTCTTAATTATATTTACAAGCAATCATTATTTAAAAAAAAATATAATATATGTTATACATAAATACAGTGAAACCTGTTAATGTGACCACCTGCATAAAGTGGCCACTTTGAGCTGCTCCCTTCATTAGCAGGTTTCACTGTATAGTATATATATAATAACCACATGTCTAAATATATAGAATACTAAGTAACAATCTCTATAAAATATTTTGAATTAAGGAAAATTTTGGGAAAACATTTACATAAGATTTTTTTAGTTTTACTTTTTTATAATTAAAAGTTAAATTTTACATACCTCAATAGGAATATTTGAACTAGCATTTTCTGTATAAGTATGAGCCAAAAGAAACATATCATTCATTCCTAAACCAAGAGCAAAGAAAGGAACAATCTGCACAATAACAAAGTTAAAAATATATTTAAGATTTATTTAGATTTTAATATAATTTTAAATGTATTTATTTATTTATTTACTTCTAAATACCTGAGTAGTTGATGCGTTAAAAACTATTCCAATTAAGGCACAAAATCCTAATCCAGAAGCTATAGATATAACAATAAGAATGACACCTGCAATTCCAACTCCACTCTGTGATGTAAGTGGTTCTGACCAGTGAAGTAGAGAAAGATATGCATAAACTAACTGAAAAAGATCAGTTCAAATATATTAGAATTTATAACTGTCTATGAAAAATGAAAGCTTTTTTAAAAAAGTATGATTATACCATTAATAAATATCCCACAGCTACTCTTGTCACACTTATTTCAGAAAAGCCTTTTAATATATCAGTAAGAGAAACTGTAGAAAATGAACAAATGATGTACGATTTGGTTATATTTTGATTTTGACTGAATTTTTCCATTGTCTGTAATAGTAATATAAATGTTATTTAATCAATCATTATAATAAAAAATTAAACATAAAAGCATTTAATAAAACTTAAAAATTCAAAAATAATACAAATTTCAAAAAATTCTTATTTTGAAATTTAAATATGATTCTTTTGAGAAAACATAAGTGTTAATATAGTAATAGTTTTTTAATATCTTTAAGAAATTTAGTTCTTAATTTAAAACTGTTTCAATCTATTATAAAGTTTTAAAATAAAAATATTCAATTCAACAGAATTCAAAATTCTTGAATTTAAATCTAAGATTTTGTTAAACAATTTTTTAAAGAAAAAACAAAATTTATAACTTGTCATTATATTCAATTTAGCTTTTAACTATTGTGTAGATGTATTTATATAATGAGATATAAAATTACAAAAATTCTATACAAAAAATGTAAATAAAAAAGTTTTAATGATAATTATAATAGGAAAGGTTTTTAATTATGTTAAAAGACAATACCTGAGAAGATGCAAGAGTATTTTATATGGACAGAATTTGGCATGCAATAGACCATAGTTCATCCCATATCTGGTGAACAGAGAATTAATGTTAGTATTGTTAGCAATAATAAATTTATGTACAATCTTTAATTTCAAAAGAAAATGTTTTATTTACTATAAAAGATTGTTTTAAATTGGAAAATAAAATTATCTTTCCAGCTGAAGATATTTTATTATGAAAACATTATCAAAGAATACATTTGATTTTATGAATGCAATTAATTTATTATAAAAAATAAAGTTATATAAGAAAAGAAGTAAATAACAAATGCTTAACTATTACAATATCTTTATTTTAATGAACTAAATTCTGTTATAATTTTATATAATTTCTTAAATTTTCTTTATGATAAATTTCATTGTTTATGGTTTAATTTTAACATTCTTCCTGCATTAAAAAAAGAAGAAGAAAAATTCTTAAAAAACACATCAAAATTTATATATAAATTTTAAAAATTTAATTATTAAATTTAATTTAAATGCATTACATCAAATATTTAAACGTTTAGCTCTATTCTTTTCAAGATTATTTCAAATAAATACATGCAATTATATATTTAGTTGAACTTTGTAATAGAAAGTTAATTTATGACAGTGATAAAATTTTTAATATATTTGAATTTTTAACTAGCAAATTAAATTATATTCTTATGTATTATTCTTCTTTTTAAGATTACACTTCAAATATGGAAATCATGATTAATTTATAAAAAAATAAATTCTTAATCAACCTAGCAATTAAATCCATTAAATTAAATATTGATTTAATGCCATTATTCTAAAATATTAACTATATATAAAAATTCTGAATATATCTGCATTTTTATAAAATATTATATTAAATATAAATCATATTTAAAAATATTAAATACCTTAGAAAACTTTCTTTGCCATTTTTCTAATATCATTTTTGCTTTTTCTAAAGACCAATCTAAGTTATGAGTTTTATAAGTACTTTTCCAATATTCAAACATTTCTCTTTCACCCATTAACTGAATTATTGTTTGTAAAGCTTCTCCTCTGTAATTTAAATTTAAGATTTTAATTTAGAAATTTAAAATTACTATTTATAAAATTAAACACTAATAATAAATATTAATACACACTGCATGATATTTACTTTATAATATGCCCAGTTTTATTTTTTATTACTCCCCCAATAATCATATCTTCTGGCCAGTGCATGTATCTAGTAGCAAATCCGTAGCATCCACCTGTTAACTCAGCTCCGATATTTGGTGCCTTAATTATATAAAAAAGTTATATAATATTCTGTTTTAAAAATATATATATGTAAGATATATTGTAAGATATTTGCACGTATAACTAATCTACCTGTTTGGTTTTTTTGTTTGGAGCAGTTTCAGGACATTGAACATCATTAGGATTTAAACAAGGTTTTTCCTGATAAGCTGTTGTAATTCCTGCCTAAAATTATATTTAATATTTACCATATTTTTAAAATTTTTAGGTGTTTATACATATATTATTTATTTATTTAATTTATAATTAAAAATTAATTTTTAAAANAGTTTTGGTCTGACTCATTAAATTTTATTACTTCTGCTGATGAATAAAAATAATTCATTTAGAATTTTAACAACTTCCTGACACAAATATATTTTTTAATGAAAAGAAATATTCAAAGAATAAGGAGACAATGTATTGAAAAAAGTTAAGAATCGTAATTAACAGAACTTGTGGTTTCTCAACCACTAAACAAAGTCCATTGTTTTCTTTCCAGCACCTGTAATTTTCGGAAATAATCAACTAAATGTACCCAATACACCTGCCATTCTTTAATAAGACAGTAATAAGGTTAATAATCCATTTCAGTGCACAAAAGAATAGAAGCTCTTCATTAAATCATATAATTTATTTCAACAATGCTAGTTATTTCATTTTATTGAAATCATTTATTTGATAAATTATAGTTTTTATTCCATAATTTAATCCAAAAATAACTACTTACTCTCTTCATAAAATCTTCTAAGGTGTGAAAAGGAAAGGAGGAGACATAACTTCCAAAATTTTTCATAGTTTGTGAGAGCCACTGGGGATTGAGACTGGTCCATTGAACAACTTGGCCAAATCCTCTGGGAAATGAAAAAATATATATACAAAAAGTTATATATAATGTCATATCATAGTTATGTGCTTATTCAATACTCAAACAAAAGTATATTTTATGTTTATAAACAACTGATAACATTAAAAAGACCCCTATGAATTCATTTTAGGAAAAAAATAAGAAATATGTCCACAATTTATATTCAACATTATCATTTAAATATAATATGAGGCTAATAATAATTAGAAAATCAATCATACTAATACTCACGGTATATTTAACGGTATATCGGGACCTAGCAGCTTGGAACCTTCCCAGAAACAATCCAGAGGTGTGATAAGTGCGCAAGGAAATAGTTTTTCAAAGAGCTATGAAAAAATTAATTACAATATTTTAATTTTTGAAAAAAAATGAACTAATTATTTTTTTACTAATTCATTATACACCCGTTTAGCACGTGTTATCCGATACACCTTTGACAGTGAAGTACAGTAATTAAGTTGACCAACGAAGCTAGGTGAAGAAAGCATTACAGTACCTGTTTTTTTGTTTCAAACATTTCCGGAAACACGAGCTTAAACTCTTGCAGAGATTAATAATATATAAAAGCTATACTAAAAATGTAGTATTTTACTAACCGAATTTAAATAAGGAGTATCAAAGTCTGGAATAGTGGGAGAGTAGCAGAGATCCTTCAAGCTCCAAGTTCTGTAAGATATAAATTTACATGTATTTTATATGCCAAACTTTTCTTATCGGGAAAAATAATTCTACGAATGACTTACGAATCAAAAAGATCAACTGTAACACGTGTGGCTTCTAGAGCAGCTTCCAGATGAAGCAATAATGTTTCAGAATTTAAAACATTCCCTCCTTTAATTCTTGGTGTTTGAACCAGTAATTGATTAGTGCTACCTGCACCTTCTCCTAAAGTAGTGCGGATATACCTCTGTTCTTTCTCCAATCTTCCACCTTCTGTAATTTCATAATAATTCATCTTAAAGTTTCAAAATTGAGTAACGTTTTCGTTGTTATCCAAAATAAACATCGTATATGTAACTAAACTTATATTTGAGACCACCTTTGAATCAAAATAACAAAAAAAAAATCCATCAGGTGGTCTTTCATCTCGTCTAGTGATTAAATGCCAAAGAAAGAAAGAAAGAAAAAAAAAACCAAAGTGGGTGGTCCCACCATCAAAATGTTTATATCTTTTTTCGATGCTAACTTGTATATATTTATAAAATTATATTTGCCAAATTTTTTTAAATTATTCTCTTCGTGTTTAGTTTATCCTTCTGTTTATCTGGACTTTTTTAAAAAATACCAGATAACCGCTGTAATGTTTTCTTTCGGGTAAGAGCGATGTGAAAATGTCAGCTACCCGAATGACGTCACGCACTTCATTGATGAAAGTTAAAATCTTCATCTTTAAAAGTTGTAAATATAATCGTTTGGTATCTCTTAAACTAGCACAAAAGTATCTAAAATATTATCTGATTATAATAATATTTAGTTTACATTTCTCAGCCTAAATTGTACAACGAAATTAATTTTTACGCGCTCTATTTTCATTTTCTCTGTTACCTTAAATACAATAGTAATTAGTACGTTTTTACTGATAGCTGTTAATAAGAAAAACGTACGTTTAAAGAAAATGTAATAGTACAGATAATTTATTTAATTATGAAAATTCGATTACTTCGAGTTTTGGTAGTAATTTTCCGTTACGAAGGGAATACTTTGGAATCTATAACTAACGTCACTATCTTCCATTCTCGGGATGCGGTCAAACCCGTGAATGGTTGTGAACATCATCTCAAGGTCAACCAGTGCGTCACACTCGAAAGATGGCGTCAACTTAAGCCTAATCACCGTAGCAATGAGCAGAATGACCAAAACCACGAGAGTATCGAACTCTAGTATAAAAGGTAAATACCGTTTTACTACATTCGGCTTGCTCTTAACAATAAAATGAGATAATAAATAAGACTTACCCTCTACCCACAACCTTTCTACGTTGGTTTCCATCGAAGCAGTTTTTAAACCGACACAAAAAGATGAAAGAATGAGAATTCCTACAAAAAGTACTTTTCCGGCATTCCTTTGTATGAAACATCCCAGTTGAAACAATTGCATTTGAATTTTGCTCCTTAGCCATAATGCCGCTTTATTACCCGATGCTTTATCCTAAAAGAAGAGAGGGGAAAAAAAAAACAGATAAAAATGATTTATGACTTATATGTAAAATGGACAGATTTTAAAATGTCCGTAAATATTATATACAATACTGTAATCAATACGACCCATTCACACTGGTGCCGACAAATTTAGTAAAAATCGACACGTGATTGTACTCACCTTATTGATTTGCGACAAAGCAGTTTTCGCATCTGCCCAACTGGTCCTGGTCAGCAGGTCGTTGTCTATTGTAGATTTGCAATATTCCGTTGTCTTCTGTAATGGTACCAATGTTTTCATTTGAATCATTTTGACACAGAGGCCATTTTGGACATCCAGCGGTAACTGGCCCGTTTTAAATCCTTAACCAGTCTACCATATTTTTGTGTGTGTATGTATTTTTCTTTTTTTTCTTATATTAAAATAGTTATAATTATCACTGCAGATTACATAAAAGTATGATTAAAAAAAATTTTTTTAAATCACATAATTGGTACGGTAAGCAACCGAATGAGTAACAGATCATCCACCACCATCCTGTGCATTGACCAAAATGCTTCTCTGGCTCTCTTCCAACTTTTAACTCCTCCCAATCCGAGTCCTGATGTTGATTAATGACAGGCAGTACTACGTCCCTATTGGATAGATGTTCTTAACAGCTACAGGGGGAAGGCAAAAACCTAACATTAGTTGCTAGGCAACGGTCTTTCGTGGCAGAAGACCACACACATCGTAAGGA
This sequence comes from Centruroides sculpturatus, assembly GCF_000671375.1. Taxonomy (NCBI): domain Eukaryota; kingdom Metazoa; phylum Arthropoda; class Arachnida; order Scorpiones; family Buthidae; genus Centruroides; species Centruroides sculpturatus. The sequence goes on along the minus strand of NW_019384296.1, from coordinate 831,128 downwards.
AATCTGGGCTAAACGTGTACGTTGGTTTCAAAAACAGGAAATTTTTCTCCATACAAACAAACAACCGATATAAAACGTTAAAATAAAATATAGAATAATGACTTATATGTAAAAAATATAAGGAATTTTTAACAATCATCTTTTAAAGAGAAAAAAAATAATTAAGCGAATGGTTATCATTTTAACTTATATTTTTTCGAAACTATTTCATTACATCTTAATGACATTTAATAATAATAAAAAATATTTTAAAAAAATTATGGGGTTGTTAAATATTTCTACCGCTTAACTAAAACACTTTGTTTATATTTTATGTACCCTCCTCTGTAAATCAAACTGAGGAATGATAGAAAATTACGTCTCTATCGGTGCTTTAATTTCTCACCAATTATTTTTAGTAGTGACGCAAAGTTTGATCACTTGTACGGTTTTCTACGGACGGATCGAATTGATTTCCGACTGACACAATAAGGCTTCGGGCGGAAATGACGTCATGACAGGTGTAGGGATAGTGTAGCTCACCTGCCGGTTGAGTAGCAAAGCAAGTTTGTTCTCATTAACACAGAATCGGTTGGATGTACACTTAAATAACTATCAACCACTCTCTCTCCCTTTAACAAGCGGAAATTCCATAGGTTAAATTTTTTAGCGCCTTTGTATAATCATTAGGAGTGATCCTAATTAAAAAAAAAAAACTTAATAAAGGAATATGTCTTAATCCAATAACAAAAACTAACGATCTTATGTCATTATTTACAATTGTCAAGTGTTGTAACTCTACAGTAACTAATTGTACGCAATTTGCTTATGTTTGATAATACGTGTTGCCATCTGGTGACAGTTAATATAAACAGAGAATTAGAATTTTTTTAATTAATTAATAATTTAATTTTCAGTAAGAACTAATAAGTTAGTTAATTATGCAATTATTTCACTAATGACTTTATTATAAAAAAAATCTTATTATAAGCCATTTAATTTAACATTATATATATAATATACAGACTATAGCTTGAATGGAAACCAGCTGATTATTTAATATTTAATCAGTAATTTACTTGAAATTACTGTTGAAAGATTGCATGCGAAAAGAGATACGTTATTCACGAATAACTTAACTTTTGGTCACGATCTCTACTAGTTAATAGAGACATCAACCTTAATAAACCTCCTGTTGTAACCTATATAATACTATATAATTGGAATGTGCAAATGATAGAATACCCGTCGTGTCAAGATCGTCCAAATTGTATAATGAGACCTTTCATTTCCTTAGAAGATTTTACTTTAAATAATTTAAATTATTAACTATATCATATTCATCAATAGAGAGAATATTCAGAAAAGATAGAAGAATACTGTATTTATGAAGGATATATTTTCTCCTTATCTTTCTATGATATTTCAGATCAGATGATTGAAAAATAAGAATAAAAATGTTTCTTATTTTGTTATTGATGATGTGACGCAGCAGAACTCGTCGTAACAACATTGTTACGCACAGAACGCAGTAGGTGCCATCATTAAGGCTGACAACAGGGATATTTTATGGGGACGCAGTAAGACCTCATAAATATGCGAGTAGTGACATAGATGATTACTTAGACCACCTAGTACATAATGCAAGCTTGTCAAGAGAATGAAAACGTTTCGGTAAAGAGAGCAGATTAAGCAGTATTCGTCCTTGAAATATTACCAACTTCCTTGGACAAACAAATGACTTTTTAATAAATTAAAAGAAAATCCTCACTCTTAATAAAGGTTATATTTTTTTCTCCTCAATTTAAAGCTGGTTTTATTATATTTAAGACACGATAATCAATATAAAAAGAAGAATATTACCATTTATAATGTAAAGAATGTTAAATTTCTCTTTCACTTGTATAAAGATTGTAAATGTTTCTAATGTTTCTAAGCTTTATTTAAATTAATGAAGAAAACTATTCTAAAATTTTATATACAAAATTTTATATACAAATTCATTTCTCCTGTTAAAAATAAAGACATTTTAATAAATTGTTTGTTTTCTTGATTCAATGTAACGTAAATGTAGTTTTATTATTATTTTTGTAATGGGTTTTGTAGGGTATCGACTAACATATCTTTCTCTAACTTGAAAGCAATAAAATGAGATAGCTTGGTTTGACGACAAACGTTTCAAAGGGTTTTGACCAAACCCAGGAAAAGGACCCGGAGGGTCACTATAGGAGACTTTGTTTGAGAAGTATTTTAAGTAACTTTTTATATTGGTAGTTAATGTTAAGAAAAGGGAGAAAGAATCAATTGTAACATATATTTAAACGTAGTCAAGCGTAAGAAAAATCAATTTTACTTTTAATTAAGTAGTAAAGTTAATTTATAACTAGTATAACACAATTCCTCTTTTTTCAGGACACGTTTTTATTATTAAACGTTTATTCAGAATGAAATCTATTAATCTCTATAGAAAAAAATCGATAGGTTATTATATTAAAAAAAACCAAAACTAAAACATCTTATGTATTTATAAAAAGAGTATATAATGAGAAGTAGATAAATTCTTTCATTCTTTTACGAGATAAATTCTGATCAGATTAAAAAAAAATAACTTCTAAAAACATTAAAAAATAGCAATTTAAAATAATAAATTTGTAAAGTAATGTAAGATTTTTATCTTGTTTTTTTAATAGCTAAATTCCAAAAATATTTATAAGTTTTTTTTTTATTTCCTTCTCGCTTATTTATAATATAAAATTATGCAAAGGAGTTTGGAAATGTAGATAAGAACTTATAACAAACCGATAATATAAAAATTAATGCTTTTACATAGTTTAAATACGTTAACTTCGAATCAATTTTAATATCTACTCGTAGAAATATTCATTTACGAATTAATTTCTCGATAATAGCTTCCTTATATAGCCTGTGGGGCGTATTTTAAGACACCAAATTTCTATCTACCATGTGAGTTGAATTGAAATGCTTAATAATGAGAAAACAGATTAATTGGATCATTACAACGCTAAAAAATATAAATTTGATTAGAGTAGATAATTTTTCTACGATGGGAAAAATTTTTCTGTTTTTTAAAGAAAAAATGCGCCTTTTTCTTTAAAAAAAAAGGGTACATTTTTCTATATTTAGACCGGATTTTAAGGTAAAGTTTGGATCATAATTTAATACTAAATTGAAAAATTTCTCGATATTTATCATATAAATTAATATACAATTTTAAAAACGTACAGAAATTTATATTTAAATTTATGTATTTATTGCCGAGAATATCCATTCTCAGCAATAAATACATTTTAACTTACAGTATTAAGGTTCATAAGTAATTTATAGACTAAGTTTAGCTATCAAAATACTATAACATAATTTCGTTATCTTTACAACTATAAATCTAAAAATCAATTATAAAATTTCAGTAATAAAGTTTAAATATCTTAATTATTCCTTTATTATTTTAAATATAACAGCGTAATGTTGTGTGTTGGTAACGATATTTAAACAAGTAAAAGTTGAGTTTATTTAATATTGGAAAGAAAATTAAAAATTTTCAAATGAATTGAATTGTTATCCAAATGAAATTTAAAATATACTTATCTTTACAAAATTCCAAAATAACAGGAAACATGGAGTGAAAAATTATAGTAGCATTCAGATTTTATCGAGACTCATACTATCATCCATCAAGATCCTGCCATAGACAAATGGTAAACTTTCCTCCTATAAATTCCACTGATTAAAAAATTCTTTACAGTTATCATGCATAAATAATCTAAGATCAAACTTCCATTTATTTCTTTTTCTTTTTTTTACATGTTAAGATTCATAGAATGATTATTAGAGTATGCATCGAATACTATTCAAAAGTGGGATATAATCGAGGAAAAGAGGGATGAAATATTTCAGATTTATCACAAGTTTGAAGCAAAAGAATTGCTTTAAAATAATGTTCTTCCTCTGTTACAAATGAAAAAGAGTGATAAATGTACTATTTTCTTCTGGGACCTTTTTAGGATGTTGGAGAGAAGTGGCCCAATTTTCATAATGATTTTTAGTTATATATTGCATTTGCAAACAAGTTGATTCGCTAACAGTCAACAATAAAAAACTACCAGGCAGGAAGTTTGAAACAACTTAAATAAGAGAAAGAAATAAATTGAGAAAGCCGTCAAAATCTAAACCAATTTGTACTCGGGCGTGGAGCTGTAAACCAAGCCGGCAAAGGTAGGAAATTACAGGTGACCAGACAAGAATGAATGTGTTGTATGCCATGTATCTTCACCACTACATCTACCACTATATACCTATAGGAGGGTAAAGGAAACGGAGGATAGAATACCATCCTATAATTCGTTAGTAGCACAGGCGGGCCTCTATAATTAGACTTTTGTGTAGGGGATAGTTGGAACGCATATCTTTGCACTTTTTAGTGATTTATAGAAGGTAATGAAAAATAAAGACCACTAAAAACAACATTGTATAATTCGGATATATCCAAGTTATTATACGTCAGTTCATTGTGCATTTTCAATGAAAAGAAATTAATCCATATATGGAATCCTAGGGTGTCTGAGTCTTATCTAATGTCACAGGTGAATTGTCTCCTGTCCTTTCCATCACCCTCGGGTGACAGGAGTATTGTCACGGAAAAATGACGTCATCTAATTTTTGTGATGAAAATGCTATTAATGCAGCCACAGGACAATTTATTTATAAATCATTTTAATCTACCGGATATCATGAAGATGCCTGAAAGCTCTTATTAGTTAATTATCATCATCATCATCCATCGATTTTCGTCTTCTTTGAATTAACCATACATCTTATTGTATTTAAGTACCATTTAAATACATACAGCATGCATTTTTTTAAATAAAATTTTAAGATAAATAAGCTTATATATGTCTTTATAATAATAAAATATTACGAAATGCATTTTGCGGGTTATTTATTAATAAAATAATTTTGAGGTATTTTTTTTCTGTTTTAACAAATTTATAAATTAATAAATCTGTAATAAAATTCATTAGTTTTTTTTTCATTAGAAGAAAATTACAGATAAAAAAATAAAGTGAAAATAAATAAATACATTATACATTTGTATATAAAATGTATTAATTATAAATAAAAAATTAAATTAAATACACTAACAAAAGTAATTCTGTAAGGTACAACGGTACATTGTATCTATATAGAGAGAGTATCATAATGTCTTAACTAATAAATAAATATCGGATGAATTTTTATAATTAATTCGTATTGAATGTCTAAATAAAGTTATGAGCGAATATTTCTACAAACGAAAGAGAAATTTCTGAAGAATTATAGGCTTAACTTTAATATAAAATTGCTTCCTGAGGCCTCTTCAAGCATCGAGGTAAGGTAAGAGAGTACCTCAAATATCCTGTAGATTTGTAATTACGGTATAAACAGAAAAAAAAATTCTATTGTTAACTTTTCTCTAAAAAATACAACACACCCAGATACTTTAATAAGCCAACGATTTAACCCAAATGTGTTCAATCAAAGGATGAACATGTGCTGACAGCAAAATGGTCACCAACTTCCCACAATATCACGCAAATGTTTTTCATATTTCTACACTTCTAAAGAGATGTTTCATATAGAAATTAAGTCATAAAAGTTAATAACTTTCAGAATGGATCAACATGTGTTATTTTTAGAATAGAAATTTATTTTTACAAAAAAAATATATATATATATACATATATAGCAGATGGATAGAGACGTGAAAGAGCCGCAGGAAATGAGGTACCACCTCAATTAATTAACATTATTAGACGGTATGCTGCACATCAAATCTTAATTTTCAATTGGAGTAATTATCTTCCTTCTGAAATTGCGGCTTTCTTTGATCTAAATCACACGATAGGCGTTACGTCACACTTATGTAGTTGCCTTTTGTTCTTTTTCGAAAGTAGTTTTGGTTATTTTGCCTTTTATGTGTATATCTAATTACTAAATGCTGTCCATCCATTTTAAAAATTTTAATTAATTATTCCATTAATATAGATAATTCTATGTAACATAATTCAAAAATTTTAATAACTTTTGAATTGAGTTATATAGAATAACCTGTTATAAAAATCTATTTATTTATTTTTTTTTATATAGAAGAATATTCTTTTAAATACTACTATGAATTATGTGTCATGCCAGATTTAAATCTTTCATACTATATAATTTAGAGTATTCAAGAAACAATAAATAGCAACGATAATGTTCCTGCTTGTAAGTATAATTATGCGTTACTGTTACGCTTAAACTAAAAATTATACACAGCATATGTAAATACAATTAAATACGAACGAAATTTGAGCATAAACAACTGAAAACTTTAGTAAATTTAATAATAAATTGTGTTTAATTTCGATAATATTAAATGCAAAATAATTAATTAAAGAATTATTTATTGCCACTTTAAAAAAAAAAGTGAGAAATTTCGATAATTTTTTAAGAAAATCTCTCTAAAACTCTATCAGTTACACTTGATTAATCGAACAATTTACAGCCACGAAATCGTAAAATGAAACTAGTATCTGTTGAAAATATATTCGAAAGAAAAAGAGACTTAAATATTGCTCGATATGATTAATCAGAGGGAGGGAGATATTTTGAGTTTCGAACAGTTTTGATGTCATTCCCAGCGTATTTTGACACCAGGCAATTAGAAGACACCGGTATGTCAAAAACTCTTCTAATGTAACAAAATATTTTCTGCCTAATTGGTGGTTTCTCATACACATGTCGTTCTGCCACATTGATTACTGTTTTCTCTTCGCTTGTTTAGATAATGGGTAGCACATTGACAATATTCCCACACCCGATTTAAAACACGAAAAAAAAAGGGAACCAACAACAATAGTGATCCAATTTAAAAAAATAAAAAATACGCGTGTTTACTTAACACGTGGGGAAACAGATCAATTTATTAATANGTAGAAATTACAATGAATTAATTAAAATAAAATAATCATATTCAGGAAGTTTTTGCGAGGCCTCAGGAAAAAGTTGTTATTGAGGCCCCAAAATATTTGCAGAAAAGAATTTTTTTTTTTTTAAATAGAAATTTGAAAGTGTAAGGAAGGCCTCACGTTGAGACCCGAAAAACTGACGCCTGAGCCGGCCTTGGTCATATTTAAATCAAATTATTAAAAATCTATCATAATTATAAAACAACTTATAATAAAAACAAAACAATTAATAATTTATTATTTTAAATAAAATTTTATCATTACTCCTTTACATAAAATTTTATCTTTATTTATCGTTTATTAAGCTCAGTAATTATTTTCTTTATTTTGTAATTTTTTTTTCTTATTATTACAAAGTCAATATGTATATACAGACTAATGTAGTTCGGGTATATAAACAGAAGTCAATGGAAAACACGTGTCTCGAAAACCAGTGATCAGTGACGTAGATAATATAACCATTGTGACGTCATTGTTATGGAAAAGGCAGGTGACGTGTCTATATTGCAAGACAGGACCACACATGCAGCTAACTCGTAGAATTGTCACTAAAGAACTTCCTCGCTTCATTGCCTGTCGTCACGTGACTCGCGACAGGAAGTTATTGACCAAAAAAGAAAAAAAAAAAGAGGGAGAAAAACATAAAGAGAGGAAACCCCTTCTATTACTAATTAGACCTACTCAATTTTTAATCTAGAGACAGCTATATCATGAAAAAATAATAACAAAAAAAAGAAAAAAAAAACCTGAGATCGGCCATCTAATTCATTAAAATTAACTACGGATCTATTTAAATTAGCAGAAGAACTAAATAAATACGAGTTTAGTTTATAATTTCATTTAAAATAGAGAATAAAATCTATAATATTTAGGTATTTGTGTATAAGAGCCAGACTACAGTAAGCAATGACTTTATTATTATTATTTTTAATTTCATGGTTACCTTCATTTCGAAGAAACTTACTTTAGAAGGTCGCTATTTTCTCCTTAAAAATGATAAAAGAACACGTAAATAGTTTTCTAGGGATATCTATTAGAATCCTCGCATGTAACTTATACTGTATACAGTTATAAATTTATATATTAATTTCTGAATTTTTTCAGAATATATAAATGTATTATACACTGAATATAGAATAATATTCAGGTAGTTATGTGAGATATAATGTAAAAAAAAAAGAGATAGAAAAATTCTGTCTTTCAAACTGTTATAGTCTGAATGCAATGTATATTTATTGGCATGTATACTTTTATAAACGCCGATAAATTTACATTATACATTATAGTATAATATAGTAGTCTATGTAATCGTTTGTATAATAATTATAGACTAAATATAGATATAACCATAGACCAATGGGCATGTAAACTACAGTAAAACATCTGTCTAAAACGATATTATGTGATTCCATTTAATACAGATTTTATTATATTTTTTTAAAGTTTAAGGTGATGGAAGATGTAGACTTATTTTGCATTTTGATACTCCTACACAGTTTAATTCTAGTTAAAACACTTGCGATGTAAATAAACTTACATTACGTTATCTCTGTTTACTTATATAAAATATTAAAAAAAAAATAGGTTTACATATATATTATACAAACTTATATAAATTGTGTAGGAATGTATGATTTAATGACCTATTCTAAACTTATTTTTAAATATAATTTTCATATTTAATTATCATTAAAATTAATTGCTTACCAGACAAAATAAATAAAAAAATACAAAACAAAATTCTCTGTTTTAAATTGTTTTAAACTAATAATTAATCTCATAATGTAGTAATAATTCTTAACAAAAATGAATGACTTTATTTTTTTTTATTAAATTTATCTCATTAATTTTATTTTTAATATCCTATATTCAATGTATTCTGTCTAAACATAATGTATTTATATTATGAATAATTATAAAATTCTCTGGAATTAGTTTCGGCAATGATAAAGAAACTTAAAGTAGATTTATAGCAGTTAATGCAATTCTAATGAGATAGACTAACTTCTGTTTGCATATCTTGCTGTTACAAGTCTGATTTACAGCATTTCTTATAATACATTCTTTTTTTAGAGTCTTATTTTACAGCATTGAAAACTTCACACAAATATGTACGAATGAACTTTGAACTACACTTTATGAGTAAATAACCAATTGAATTATTTTAATTGTTATAACATTTCCCTTAACTTAAGATTATGAAAATATTTCACCTATTTTAGCATTAGTTTAGAAAATTAGCATTGAATGCTATTTACTTTTGAATTTTATATTATATGAGAATGTTTTTAATATGAATTTTTTTCTCTCTTATAAACTTTTTTGTCTGATAATTTATCTGTGTGCTTTTATTATAAAAAGAAATTTTAATACATTGAAAAATTAACCATTCTATTCTGATAAATCAACTGTAATTTTGTATTTCTAAAAGATTTTTTAAGGCATGTTTCATCGCATTAATGTCTTAATGATGTTATTTAATTAAGTAGAAATTACAATGAATTAATTAAAATAAAATAATCATATTCAGGAAGTTTTTGCGAGGCCTCAGGAAAAAGTTGTTATTGAGGCCCCAAAATATTTGCAGAAAAGAATTTTTTTTTTTTTAAATAGAAATTTGAAAGTGTAAGGAAGGCCTCACGTTGAGACCCGAAAAACTGACATCTGAGCCGGCCTTGGTCATATTTAAATCAAATTATTAAAAATCTATCATAATTATAAAACAACTTATAATAAAAACAAAACAATTAATAATTTATTATTTTAAATAAAATTTTATCATTACTCCTTTACATAAAATTTTATCTTTATTTATCGTTTATTAAGCTCAGTAATTATTTTCTTTATTTTGTAATTTTTTTTTCTTATTATTACAAAGTCAATATGTATATACAGACTAATGTAGTTCGGGTATATAAACAGAAGTCAATGGAAAACACGTGTCTCGAAAACCAGTGATCAGTGACGTAGATAATATAACCATTGTGACGTCATTGTTATGGAAAAGGCAGGTGACGTGTCTATATTGCAAGACAGGACCACACATGCAGCTAACTCGTAGAATTGTCACTAAAGAACTTCCTCGCTTCATTGCCTGTCGTCACGTGACTCGCGACAGGAAGTTATTGACCAAAAAAGAANCAACTATAAATCTAAAAATCAATTATAAAATTTCAGTAATAAAGTTTAAATATCATAATTATTCCTTTATTATTTTAAATATAACAGCGTAATGTTATGTGTTGGTAACGATATTTAAACAAGTAAAAGTTGAGTTTATTTAATATTGGAAAGAAAATTAAAAATTTTCAAATGAATTGAATTGTTATCCAAATGAAATTTAAAATATACTTATCTTTACAAAATTCCAAAATAACAGGAAACATGGAGTGAAAAATTATAGTAGCATTCAGATTTTATCGAGACTCATACTATCATCCATCAAGATCCTGCCATAGACAAATGGTAAACTTTCCTCCTATAAATTCCACTGATTAAAAAATTCTTTACAGTTATCATGCATAAATAATCTAAGATCAAACTTCCATTTATTTCTTTTTCTTTTTTTTACATGTTAAGATTCATAGAATGATTATTAGAGTATGCATCGAATACTATTCAAAAGTGGGATATAATCGAGGAAAAGAGGGATGAAATATTTCAGATTTATCACAAGTTTGAAGCAAAAGAATTGCTTTAAAATAATGTTCTTCCTCTGTTACAAATGAAAAAGAGTGATAAATGTACTATTTTCTTCTGGGACCTTTTTAGGATGTTGGAGAGAAGTGGCCCAATTTTCATAATGATTTTTAGTTATATATTGCATTTGCAAACAAGTTGATTCGCTAACAGTCAACAATAAAAAACTACCAGGCAGGAAGTTTGAAACAACTTAAATAAGAGAAAGAAATAAATTGAGAAAGCCGTCAAAATCTAAACCAATTTGTACTCGGGCGTGGAGCTGTAAACCAAGCCGGCAAAGGTAGGAAATTACAGGTGACCAGACAAGAATGAATGTGTTGTATGCCATGTATCTTCACCACTACATCTACCACTATATACCTATAGGAGGGTAAAGGAAACGGAGGATAGAATACCATCCTATAATTCGTTAGTAGCACAGGCGGGCCTCTATAATTAGACTTTTGTGTAGGGGATAGTTGGAACGCATATCTTTGCACTTTTTAGTGATTTATAGAAGGTAATGAAAAATAAAGACCACTAAAAACAACATTGTATAATTCGGATATATCCAAGTTATTATACGTCAGTTCATTGTGCATTTTCAATGAAAAGAAATTAATCCATATATGGAATCCTAGGGTGTCTGAGTCTTATCTAATGTCACAGGTGAATTGTCTCCTGTCCTTTCCATCACCCTCGGGTGACAGGAGTATTGTCACGGAAAAATGACGTCATCTAATTTTTGTGATGAAAATGCTATTAATGCAGCCACAGGACAATTTATTTATAAATCATTTTAATCTACCGGATATCATGAAGATGCCTGAAAGCTCTTATTAGTTAATTATCATCATCATCATCATCCATCGATTTTCGTCTTCTTTGAATTAACCATACATCTTATTGTATTTAAGTACCATTTAAATACATACAGCATGCATTTTTTTAAATAAAATTTTAAGATAAATAAGCTTATATATGTCTTTATAATAATAAAATATTACGAAATGCATTTTGCGGGTTATTTATTAATAAAATAATTTTGAGGTATTTTTTTTCTGTTTTAACAAATTTATAAATTAATAAATCTGTAATAAAATTCATTAGTTTTTTTTTCATTAGAAGAAAATTACAGATAAAAAAATAAAGTGAAAATAAATAAATACATTATACATTTGTATATAAAATGTATTAATTATAAATAAAAAATTAAATTAAATACACTAACAAAAGTAATTCTGTAAGGTACAACGGTACATTGTATCTATATAGAGAGAGTATCATAATGTCTTAACTAATAAATAAATATCGGATGAATTTTTATAATTAATTCGTATTGAATGTCTAAATAAAGTTATGAGCGAATATTTCTACAAACGAAAGAGAAATTTCTGAAGAATTATAGGCTTAACTTTAATATAAAATTGCTTCCTGAGGCCTCTTCAAGCATCGAGGTAAGGTAAGAGAGTACCTCAAATATCCTGTAGATTTGTAATTACGGTATAAACAGAAAAAAAAATTCTATTGTTAACTTTTCTCTAAAAAATACAACACACCCAGATACTTTAATAAGCCAACGATTTAACCCAAATGTGTTCAATCAAAGGATGAACATGTGCTGACAGCAAAATGGTCACCAACTTCCCACAATATCACGCAAATGTTTTTCATATTTCTACACTTCTAAAGAGATGTTTCATATAGAAATTAAGTCATAAAAGTTAATAACTTTCAGAATGGATCAACATGTGTTATTTTTAGAATAGAAATTTATTTTTACAAAAAAATATATATATATATACATATATAGCAGATGGATAGAGACGTGAAAGAGCCGCAGGAAATGAGGTACCACCTCAATTAATTAACATTATTAGACGGTATGCTGCACATCAAATCTTAATTTTCAATTGGAGTAATTATCTTCCTTCTGAAATTGCGGCTTTCTTTGATCTAAATCACACGATAGGCGTTACGTCACACTTATGTAGTTGCCTTTTGTTCTTTTTCGAAAGTAGTTTTGGTTATTTTGCCTTTTATGTGTATATCTAATTACTAAATGCTGTCCATCCATTTTAAAAATTTTAATTAATTATTCCATTAATATAGATAATTCTATGTAACATAATTCAAAAATTTTAATAACTTTTGAATTGAGTTATATAGAATAACCTGTTATAAAAATCTATTTATTTATTTTTTTTTATATAGAAGAATATTCTTTTAAATACTACTATGAATTATGTGTCATGCCAGATTTAAATCTTTCATACTATATAATTTAGAGTATTCAAGAAACAATAAATAGCAACGATAATGTTCCTGCTTGTAAGTATAATTATGCGTTACTGTTACGCTTAAACTAAAAATTATACACAGCATATGTAAATACAATTAAATACGAACGAAATTTGAGCATAAACAACTGAAAACTTTAGTAAATTTAATAATAAATTGTGTTTAATTTCGATAATATTAAATGCAAAATAATTAATTAAAGAATTATTTATTGCCACTTTAAAAAAAAAAGTGAGAAATTTCGATAATTTTTTAAGAAAATCTCTCTAAAACTCTATCAGTTACACTTGATTAATCGAACAATTTACAGCCACGAAATCGTAAAATGAAACTAGTATCTGTTGAAAATATATTCGAAAGAAAAAGAGACTTAAATATTGCTCGATATGATTAATCAGAGGGAGGGAGATATTTTGAGTTTCGAACAGTTTTGATGTCATTCCCAGCGTATTTTGACACCAGGCAATTAGAAGACACCGGTATGTCAAAAACTCTTCTAATGTAACAAAATATTTTCTGCCTAATTGGTGGTTTCTCATACACATGTCGTTCTGCCACATTGATTACTGTTTTCTCTTCGCTTGTTTAGATAATGGGTAGCACATTGACAATATTCCCACACCCGATTTAAAACACGAAAAAAAAAGGGAACCAACAACAATAGTGATCCAATTTAANTTTAAAAAAAATAATAATAATAATTAGCAGATGTTATCAGATAATAAAATTAATATCGATAATAATATTAATAAAAATACCTGACAATGCTTTATCGAGTCCATACCAAGTTCAATTCAGTACTGACTTGTTGTTTCCTTGGTAACGGGCGTAGCACGTGGCAGTGTGATTCTGCACATTGGGGGATAGGAGCGATGGGGGTTGGTGTCGTTCGACGTGGGTGGCCCTACCAGTAATCTGTTACGGGCAAGAGGTGATTCCCTGTGTCTTATGTCAGGTCTGTAATTATTGTCTGACTGCCGACTTCCCATGATTCAACGCGTTTCTTAATTGATTTACCGTTCGAGGGGAACCCTGAAAACTTTTTCCATAGTTTTATCCTGTTGATATTTTTCTTGAGTTTTCGTAATGATATTAATAATTGTAATAAATTCGATTCGTAGACTAAGACTACACCTCTCTCTCTCTCTCTCTCTTTTTTCTTATTTCGTTCAATTGTTTCGTGATATCATTTTTGATACTTTTTTCTGCCGCTCTTAAGCTGTAGACGGATCCTAGACAGGTTTCTCGCATGATTGAACGTTATAGTTTTATTTCGAGAAGATTAATAACTATCAGACAATATCAGAGGTCGAAATGTGGCCAAGCGCTAAATTATTTCTTTTTTCTCCCCCCTGTAGACTTGCAAATATATATATATATGTATATCCTTTACCTGCACCTGCACCTGCACAATCATTTGTGAAGACAATTTCGTAGATAAATCATTATAAATCATAGTTTGTAGATTTTTATGGTTTTATTTTTGTTCAATTAATAATATTTGAAAATGATAATGATGATTCGGTCTACGTCTATTTAGTACTGTGTTTAGAAATGATTTTTATTACTTTTTTTTTTTATTAATGATTTAAAATTCAAAGTGGAATAAACAGATTTAAAAAGACATGATTTAAAAAATAATAATTATATTCTAATTCATTAAAATTAACTACGGATCTATTTAAATTAGCAGAAGAACTAAATAAATACGAGTTTAGTTTATAATTTCATTTAAAATAGAGAATAAAATCTATAATATTTAGGTATTTGTGTATAAGAGCCAGACTACAGTAAGCAATGACTTTATTATTATTATTTTTAATTTCATGGTTACCTTCATTTCGAAGAAACTTACTTTAGAAGGTCGCTATTTTCTCCTTAAAAATGATAAAAGAACACGTAAATAGTTTTCTAGGGATATCTATTAGAATCCTCGCATGTAACTTATACTGTATACAGTTATAAATTTATATATTAATTTCTGAATTTTTTCAGAATATATAAATGTATTATACACTGAATATAGAATAATATTCAGGTAGTTATGTGAGATATAATGTAAAAAAAAAAGAGATAGAAAAATTCTGTCTTTCAAACTGTTATAGTCTGAATGCAATGTATATTTATTGGCATGTATACTTTTATAAACGCCGATAAATTTACATTATACATTATAGTATAATATAGTAGTCTATGTAATCGTTTGTATAATAATTATAGACTAAATATAGATATAACCATAGACCAATGGGCATGTAAACTACAGTAAAACATCTGTCTAAAACGATATTATGTGATTCCATTTAATACAGATTTTATTATATTTTTTTAAAGTTTAAGGTGATGGAAGATGTAGACTTATTTTGCATTTTGATACTCCTACACAGTTTAATTCTAGTTAAAACACTTGCGATGTAAATAAACTTACATTACGTTATCTCTGTTTACTTATATAAAATATTTAAAAAAAAATAGGTTTACATATATATTATACAAACTTATATAAATTGTGTAGGAATGTATGATTTAATGACCTATTCTAAACTTATTTTTAAATATAATTTTCATATTTAATTATCATTAAAATTAATTGCTTACCAGACAAAATAAATAAAAAAATACAAAACAAAATTCTCTGTTTTAAATTGTTTTAAACTAATAATTAATCTCATAATGTAGTAATAATTCTTAACAAAAATGAATGACTTTATTTTTTTTTATTAAATTTATCTCATTAATTTTATTTTTAATATCCTATATTCAATGTATTCTGTCTAAACATAATGTATTTATATTATGAATAATTATAAAATTCTCTGGAATTAGTTTCGGCAATGATAAAGAAACTTAAAGTAGATTTATAGCAGTTAATGCAATTCTAATGAGATAGACTAACTTCTGTTTGCATATCTTGCTGTTACAAGTCTGATTTACAGCATTTCTTATAATACATTCTTTTTTTAGAGTCTTATTTTACAGCATTGAAAACTTCACACAAATATGTACGAATGAACTTTGAACTACACTTTATGAGTAAATAACCAATTGAATTATTTTAATTGTTATAACATTTCCCTTAACTTAAGATTATGAAAATATTTCACCTATTTTAGCATTAGTTTAGAAAATTAGCATTGAATGCTATTTACTTTTGAATTTTATATTATATGAGAATGTTTTTAATGTGAATTTTTTTCTCTCTTATAAACTTTTTTGTCTGATAATTTATCTGTGTGCTTTTATTATAAAAAGAAATTTTAATACATTGAAAAATTAACCATTCTATTCTGATAAATCAACTGTAATTTTGTATTTCTAAAAGATTTTTTAAGGCATGTTTCATCGCATTAATGTCTTAATGATGTTATTTAATTAAGTAGAAATTACAATGAATTAATTAAAATAAAATAATCATATTCAGGAAGTTTTTGCGAGGCCTCAGGAAAAAGTTGTTATTGAGGCCCCAAAATATTTGCAGAAAAGAATTTTTTTTTTTTTAAATAGAAATTTGAAAGTGTAAGGAAGGCCTCACGTTGAGACCCGAAAAACTGACGCCTGAGCCGGCCTTGGTCATATTTAAATCAAATTATTAAAAATCTATCATAATTATAAAACAACTTATAATAAAAACAAAACAATTAATAATTTATTATTTTAAATAAAATTTTATCATTACTCCTTTACATAAAATTTTATCTTTATTTATCGTTTATTAAGCTCAGTAATTATTTTCTTTATTTTGTAATTTTTTTTTCTTATTATTACAAAGTCAATATGTATATACAGACTAATGTAGTCCGGGTATATAAACAGAAGTCAATGGAAAACACGTGTCTCGAAAACCAGTGATCAGTGACGTAGATAATATAACCATTGTGACGTCATTGTTATGGAAAAGGCAGGTGACGTGTCTATATTGCAAGACAGGACCACACATGCAGCTAACTCGTAGAATTGTCACTAAAGAACTTCCTCGCTTCATTGCCTGTCGTCACGTGACTCGCGACAGGAAGTTATTGACCAAAAAAGAAAAAAAAAAAGAGGGAGAAAAACATAAAGAGAGGAAACCCCTTCTATTACTAATTAGACCTACTCAATTTTTAATCTAGAGACAGCTATATCATGAAAAAAATAATAACAAAAAAAAAAGAAAAAAAAACCTGTTTAATACCAATTTCTCAAAATCTAAGATGGAGTAATTTATACTTTTATCGGATGAAGTGGATTTATATGAAAGATGCCGACAGGAATTTCGCTCCGGTAATTTCGGACACAATCTTGTGACAATCTTCGAGTAAGAGTAGAAGCCCGGGGAAGATGTGTTATCTGTTAAGAGGGTAATCTGAACCGTTGTATTTGCCAAAAACACCTGTTTCTACCCCTTTCAATAATTGTACATCTGTTTTCTTACCACGAAAACATTTGGTTTGGTAAATGTAGTCTTATTATATGAACTGCAATGCTTTTTGGAATTGTAATTTGAAGATTGTGAGATAGTATGGTTGGGGAACGTGCACTAAAATAAACTTTACCGTGTCATAATTATAAAAGAAATGTGATCCCTTCAATTCTATTTTCTTTTGATCATTTATAAAAATAAACCATAAAGTGAAAGCGCATTGTTGAGATTAAATATGATTTCTTGTAGTAATGAGCGCTTTTATACTTTTCACTAAAGGTTGACGTTTTACAAATGATTCACTTTCCTGTTTTTAGTAAGTGAATTACGTATCAACTGCACAATACTCATAGAATAATACAAGTATGTATGTGCTGTAGATTATAAATCAATACGATTCAATGCTACAGACTGTTGATATGGTCGAGAATATAGAGAAGATATAGAGGAGACTATTGTCCTGTACAAGAAAGGGGGAACGACGGGGAGGGGCTGACGGTAGCGAGTCCAAGGACCACCCTTAAGTTGCGGACCACCCACGTTGTATCACTAGCCACGAGAAAAGATTTACACTCCTTAGCACAGACCATATCAAATCACATCATCTCCCTTTTTCAATGTCCAGTTGTCCAAATCTGTCACGTAAAAGACCACCAGGTGTTGACCCACCGATCATATTCAAATATTTTAGTGTCAAGGTTCGTCTCTGCAAGAAATTTTGATACCAGAGAGGATCCGATATCTCTCTTCGGTGTCAAAACTGCTTAAGCGGAGCCACTTGAAAGATAAAATTATAAATAGAAGAGATATTTTACAATTGATAAAAATTTGTACAGAGAAGCAAACATGGCGTTGAAAAAAGTAGCAAAAATGATAAAGTGTACCACACACACTATCCATGGGAAGATTTATTTTGGATGCGATATTTATAGAATTGTAAGGAAAAGTTGGAAAAATAGCAATGTGTAAACACTGTGTATTTTCAGGTTAAACATATTTCTCACGATTTTTTTTTTCTTTCTTAAGGATTTCTTTATAATTCTCACGTTTCCATGTAATGTTTTCAGTCTGTATTATGTCTAGTTTTATACGCGAAAGCATTTTTTACGCGTCCAACGAAATAACATTTTAAATTGTTTAGATTGAAGCTGACACGCTACCAAAAATGATTCTGAACTTTGCCGTATAGTAATTTTTAATTTACACTTCTCAGATAATCTTCAGTTTACGTTATTGATGATAGAAAACCGAAGTATTTCGTAGCTTGATGCATTAAGCACCAGACTCGATGCTGATTGACAAGGAAACTGCAATGCAAAGAGAGAGGAAAAAAAAAAAATGTTTAGTTACAGTGTGACGCATTCCATAAGCACGATCGTATTACAGTAACAGAATGCCTCTAAATAAAAATTATTCGTTTGTTCATACATCAAATACTTATATCGATAAAATAGTCTTTTTTTTCCCCCTTCCTCGTAAAAAATCCTATGCATTTATTTATTTAAAGTGACAAATTTTTCGAAATGTTGAATTATTTCTTTTCTTTTTCGTATTTCTCCTATCATTTTAATCTATAAATTTACTATTTTAATTTTATTTTATAATCAATTCGGATTTCATTACATCAAATTTTACATCTAAAATGTGATTGATTTTCTTCCAGAGTTGCTTATTATAGAAAGTTCCATTTGTAATAATTGTTTATAATTGAAATAAACACACAAAATTTTTGTATTCAAGAAGCACATTTTTAAATATTTAATTGAGTACTTTTTATTTTAATTTTTATCATATTTACAGAGTTTTTCCCCCTTGCATGACTTAAATTAATATTTACTTTTTTAATTCTATTCTGTACAAGTTACTCAATAATGACGTCACAACAAAAAGAATTTAAAATGTGCGTGTTTAAATAATACTTTTAGCTTATATTTTCTTCATTAAGACAGTCAAATAAATAGTAAAATAAACAATTTATATTATATTATTATCCACTTGTATACATTGTTATAGTATGCTTAGGCTTATGTATAATCTAATGTTCAATAATAATATTTTTGTATACCTATCTGCCACAATATGACTCTAAGTCTGTGTACAGTACCTTTATAACAATATTCATTAGAATACTATCTACAATAGGCTTCAGTACTTGTTATAGGTAATAGCTTATATATAAAATATAAGGATACATTGAGTAAAATAATTTATATTTAAGTAGATTTATACTGACCTTTGTACAAACTTAATCAGTATTCTCAGAAAAGTTATCAAGATTTGAATGTGTAATATTAAATTTTTAGAAGGGTTATACTGGTATTTTGAATAGATAAATGTTTATCTTCAACTAAACCTGAACATAAGCAAACACATATTTATCTACACTGTTTAAAATTAGATTGTATGTTTACATCCTTAACTAAAATTTATTTTATGTTGTATAAGTCGAGTAGGCAGATTATTTTTGTTATTTTAATTATAAAAATTTTAAGATTTTAAAATGATTTTTACATTAAAAATAAACATATTATTATTATTATTTTAATGTAAAACTATTTAACAATTTTATAACTAAGTTTTTAAACTTTACTAAATACTTTAATAAATTACTTATTTATAAATATTAATTACAATAACAATACATAAATTAAATAACAATTATTAAATATTTTATTATTAATCTCAGATGTAAGTTTTGGAATTTTTTATATTTTAAAGCTTTTCAATTTGTATTTTTTTTTTTTATTAATAAATATTTTAAACAGTTTTATTAGAAAGTAAGTAGGGTCTAATTTGTAGTTTATATATAATATTCTGTGGTATTATTTCGAGATTTTTTTAAAACAGTTCAGAAGAGAAAACATGGAGATTCCACCAGAGTACAGAGAGAGAGCGAGAAGTGTCAGGTTTTCAATGGTACCAGAAATCATAAAATTTACTCCTGAACTGGCAATTAAAGAAGAAGAGGAAGAAGAAGAGAAGAAAAGCAAATTGAAGTTAATACTTCAAGATAAAATTTTACCACACATGAAAATAATTATAACATTAATTTTGTTACTCCTCTTCATAATTGGCTTAAGTGTTTACCTCTTCTTGCATATGAGACATATCAAAATAGGTATTCATAAACAAGCTCAAGAATTTCCTAGTGATAACTGTGACGTTGAAGTATTTAGACTTCCTTCGAATGTGATGCCAATTCATTACGTTCTAGAGATTCAACCAGATTTGGATAATTTGAATTTTAGAGGGAAAGCAGACATTCATTTAAACTGCTTTCGTAATACAAGTAAGGTGACATTACACGCTGTAAACTTAACAATAAAAGATAATGATGTCAAGATGATTTCTGCAAGTAATTCGAAAGACGTCAACGAATTATTGAATTTAAATATTACCAATGATTTATTGACATTATATTTTAAAAACGATTTAGATGAAGACGTTAAATATAATTTAACTATTGAATATTCTGGAATTTTAAGTAATACTAATTCAGATTTTTATACATTCTCATCGACTAGTGAAAATAGGTGAGTGCCATTTAGTGGATATTAATTACAATTAAATAATTTTTGGTGTTAAGGATAATATTGCGGAGGATTTTCTTTCTTTTTTTCATACAAATTTTGAAGTGTACAAATAAGTTGGAGTCGCGAGTCACGAAGCGCTAAAGATCAAAGACTTACACTTAGTCTTCATTAAACGTGTTATTAAACTTAGTTCAAACATGTCACGGAAATGATTTTCATGTAAATTGATTGGAACAATTGGCGTGAAATTAGCACAATTCAGCACAACTTTTCTCTCCAGATAACACATGACTTTGAGTGCACAGTCCCGTAGGATCGCCTTTTGGGTTGATTTTTTTTTAATGTCATCTGCCCATTTTTTAAATTCTGACCGTCTAAGAGGATCTTTCTGCTTATGCCCATCCGGCTAAGCTCACAATGGGGCTTAACTCCACGTTAACGCCAGCCCAATTCCATTGTCGAACTAACCAGACCCACGATAATATGGAAAAAAAAAAGGCTTCAATGCAATCCTGGGGCCTGACTTAACCATCCATTTCCCGTGCCATAAAAATGACAATCAACGCAGATTAGAATCCGGAACATGGCAAGTCAGTGTTTTATGACCTCTTCAAATTGCTTTGTTTTAAATTATCAGTTTCTTACTTAGTTAAGGCATATTTGTTCATTTATTTCGCAAACATTTCCGAAACAGTTAAACATTCTCTTATCTAAGAAATCATTTTTTGGACGGAATCTTTGCCTTAGTAGCCTAAAAATTAAGCAATTCCACCAGTAACGGAGTGGATAAAACTACTGAACACTAGTAGTTGGATCCTTGACAGCCGGATGACCCAAGCGGTTAAGGCATCGGCTACCACTCAAGAGGATCGGGGAACGAATTCATTCGAAATACCCCAGGAATTTTTCCAGGAGTGGTTTGTTCCAAATATGTCAGATCCCGTCCCTCACCACCCGTGTTCCCATTGCAGGCCTGACCGAACTTCTGATGAGTATGATTTAATTAAAAAGATTCTCTTAAAAGCGTTCTGGAATAAGCAGTAATTTGATTTATATATCGGTTTAAGTTGCGGTCACGTGGAAGGGAAATGATTATGAAATCCTCTTTACTGCGTGCATATTTGTCCCGTTAAATTGATATTTGTGTAATGTAAAACTTCAAAGATAGATGGCGACACGAAAAATATTTCAGTTTCATATCCTTTTTTTTTTCCTTAATTTAATAAATTTTTTGATGTTAAATAAAAAGTTTACAATTAATTGACTTGTATTAAATTATTTTAAAATTTTTAAATTGAACTAAATATAGATTTACTTCTATATATTAATATAAATTATGCTATTCATATACTGTATGAAAGTATTATAAATATATTTTTCAGAACTTTTAGGATCATTACTTTTTCTATTCTTTAGTTTAAAAATCAAATAATTATTTTATTCTTTCCTAATACTAAATTATTGAATTTAGTACTGCTTTTACTCCATACAAATTTGTTTCTGGAAGAAATGCATTCCCATGTTTTGATGAACCTCATATAAAAAGCACTTTTGATATTATTTTAATCAGAAAGAAAAACACTATTTCTTTATCTAATATGCCTCATTTAAACAAAGAACCCAGGTAGAAAAGTAAATTCATTGTTTATCAGAATTGATAATATATTTTCTAAATAATAAAATATATATTTTTTTCTTTTAGAGGAAACTTTGTTGCTGACATTTTTCACAAATCTATAAATATGTCAGCTTATTCTGTGGCGTTTTTCTTTGGTAATTATGCTGGAAGAGCTTATGACAAGGTTAAAAATATTTCTAAAAATATCATTTCTAATTTTAATTAACCCCCTCCCTTCCTTCCATTATGGACATCATTTATGGACAGCCCCTATGATAATTTTAATTATGTTTCATGAAACTATGATTATAAAATATTAATGATAAATCTTGTAATATATCAAAATATATTAATGATAAATTTATATTTAATATCTTATCATTGTTTTAACTTATTTGTTTCAATAGATTACTGTATGGTGTCTTCCAAATGAACAATCAATGACAGATGATGCTCTTGCTGTATCAAATAAAGTATTAAAATCATTAGAAAATATAGTAGAAATTGTATTTGAATTATCTAAATTGGGTTAGAATATTAAATGTTTTCAAATCTAAACTTTTATTGATTTCATAAATTTAATATAATTTAAAATTTTTAATTACAGATCTTGTTCCATTACATTTAGATAAAGTAAAATTTCCATCCAAACAAAATTATGGATTAATATTTTATCCAAAAGAAATTTTTTTGAATAATAAAAATCAAAGAAATTTGGAAAAATATGAAACATTATATTCAATTATGGCCTTTCAGATATCACAACAGGTATAAAATTTGAATAATGTATTTGTAATTTACTATCTGATGTACCGGTACATATAAATGAAGTGTTTGATAATTTTTATATAAAATTTCAAATTTCAATTTATTTGTTAATGCTGACATACAGTATATACCGTATTTTCCGGTGTATAAGATGACTTTTTAACCCAGGAAAATCTTCTCAAAAGTCAGGAGTTGTCTTATACGCCGGGTGTTGTCATATATGACGAGTATATCTCAAACTCTATATTTTAACTGTAAAAGTTGGGGGTCGTCTTATACACCGGAAAGTATGGTATATTGCAATCTCAGTTTTCTTTTGCTGATATACAGATATATATATATATTTTTACTTTATTTCAGTGGTTTGGAAATTTAATATCTTTGAGTTGGTGGAATGATATATGGATAACTGAAGGAATTTCAACTTTTATGGAATACACATTACTGTCACATGAATTTCTTCATTGGAATAATGTATATTTTTGTTTAAAAATTTTGTAAATATATTCAGAATTTATGAAATATTTTAAACTTTTTAAAATATATTTTATTTTCATTAAAACATTTATTTTATTCTTATTAGAATTAAATCATAAATTTATGTACTGATAATATCTATTATTACTGTAATAAGTATGGTAATCATATAGTAAATTTGATAATTAAATAATAAACATTTACATATTTAGATTGATCCTATTATTTATTATGCAAATATGGCTAGAATGGAAGACTGTACCAATAATGAGATAAAATCTTTATCAAAAATTGAGTACAAGTGCAAAGATGTTGGAATACAGGACTATTTACAGTACAACAATATTTTAAGAAAAAAGGTATTTCAATTGATTATTTACATATTATTTTATGATAATTAATTAAATATTGTGAAAATGTGTATATTAATGCATTACTTTAATTCGCTATTTTATAAAGATATAAAAAGTAAATGTAAATGAATATAATAATTTATTTCATATTTTTATTAGTATTTACAGCAGAATTAAATATCTAATTTTTTGACCAAATCCAATTCACTGTAAAGAAACTTTCAAACCTGATAAATAAGAAATGTACAAATTAATTTATTTAAAACAATTTTTTTTTTAATTTTTAACTTATTTTATAAAATCCAAATCTCAAGTTTCGGTAATTCTCTTTATTCTTATACTTTTTGGAAACCAAATTTATGATGAATAATCAAAATAGATTTTATAAATTATATAATTTAAATTTATTTATTACTTTACCATATTTTAATAAGCACACTTAATAAAACATTAAATGAAATTTAAACATTAAGAAAATTAGAAAAATATCTTGAAAGGGTCAATGATTTTAAAATCCAGATAGCTTAAAATCAGGACAAGGATTGACCTCAAGCTATTTAAATGTTTTAGATTTTTTTCTTATATAGTTAATTGCTTGGAAAATAAATGAAATCTTATATCTGTTTTATAATTTTTCATAATATATTTTATTAAGATTGTATTTATAAAAGAAGTAATTTGATTTTAAATGGAAATAATAACAGTACATATTAACAAATAATAGTAATATATTTAATTACTGTATTTTACAGCATATGAGATATATTTCTATTTCAGTACAAAATATTTAGGAAAAAGTATTTAATGTATTTAAGCCATCCCTTGTTTTTGACACTTGACATCAATTTTTTTTTTTAATGGTGTTCCGGTTAAAACAAAAAATGTAAAATTAGAATGCACACTTTTATTTATCAGGAAAAGCAGTTTAAAAGTAGTCATTTACCATTAAAATATTCTTCATTAATACATGTAAAAGCAGTTTAGCTGTAATAAAACAAATAATAATAATTATTATAATTATAAATGTTTAATTAAACAATAACATTTTTATTCAAGAGTCAAGTTATGTAGAAGTTATCTGTTTAGAACAAAAGTCAAATCTTTTATGCCATAAAATATGATAATTCAGTTCTATATTTTTTTTATTAAATTTTTATTAGTAAAACATATTAAAAGTGCTATAACAATATATATTAAAAGAGTCATTTATATTTAGAGTGCAGCTGTTATTCGAATGGCACAATACGTAAATGGAAACGGGACATTTTGGAGTGGAATAAAGGTATTTCTGTAATGCCAAAAATTTTTTGTTATATTGTATTTTAAATAAAAATGTATTTATATAATTTGTTAAAAACTGAATAATATTTTTTTATTATGAAATTTTATAGAAATACTTAAATACTTCTGATAAAATAAATAAAGAAGAAAAATTTTGGAATTCTCTTTCACCTGTAATTATTAAACAATTTAATAAATTAAAATAGTATTATAACTATAATTTTATAAAAGTGATGCTTTTATTTTTAATTAGAAATATTTCAATTTTTTTGAAAAGATGAAGTATTGGACACATTTGGCAGGAATGCCAATTTTAACAGTTAAAAGACAATATAAGAAGCATTCAGCATTTTTATCACAAGTTTCTTGCAGGGAAAAATTAGAAGACTATAAATAGTAATTAGTGATATATATATAGTTATGTCTATCTGTTTTAATACAGTTATATAAGTTATTATCATTTGCTTTGTATCTAGTAGAATTTGTTGACATCTTTATGGATTACTTGATCCACTTTCACCTAGATTTGTCTATTAAGTCAACCATTATGACAAATCTAGGTAAAAGTAGATTGAGTAACCCATAAAAATGTCAAGTTATATAAGTTTATTCTAAGTATAGGATAAATCAGTACTAAATAATAATAATATTCATAAATGGAGAAACTGAACAATATTAATATAGTAATTATAAAAACTGAGCAAAAAAAATCTTTTGAATGCTAAAAATTCTCTGAAATTTATGAGGAAACTAGTCTAAGACTTAAATGAATATTATTTAGAATTAAGACTAAAGTTTTACTCTCTTTTTTAATTAAATATGATATTAAATCTACAGTAGTTCAAATTGGCCTTCTTTAAGCTAACCATAAGTACAATACTGTTTTGCTCTAACATGT
Source organism: Centruroides sculpturatus (assembly GCF_000671375.1). Taxonomy (NCBI): domain Eukaryota; kingdom Metazoa; phylum Arthropoda; class Arachnida; order Scorpiones; family Buthidae; genus Centruroides; species Centruroides sculpturatus. The sequence goes on along the minus strand of NW_019384296.1, from coordinate 804,836 downwards.
TGGAAAATTGGGGATCCCTCCATACAAAACAGTTTCCAGTTTTATTCTAACATAGTTTGGGAAATTCTCTGTACAAAATTTCACAATTTTTAAGTGCAAACTTCATTAGTTGATATTTTTTATTCAAGTAAGCATATGTATTGTCTCAAATTTGCCCATGGATTTTAGAATATTGAAATTTTCAATTTGTTCTGTGCCTTTTGTCAGGTTTATTTTAATGAAAACTGATAGTACAATTTTTCTCTTTCTTGTCCTAGCTTTCCTATCAATCAAGTACAGTGCCGGCCCAAGACAAGTTTTAGGATGGAGCGAGATTCTATTATGGCGCCCCCCTTGGTTGCCCCTAATTTATACATTTAATTTTCTTTACCACTTAGGCGCCCACTAGGACTTAGCGCCTGGAGCGGCTGCTCCGTTCGCCCTATGGTAGGGCCGGCTCTGATCAAGTATTGTCATTGCTTTCAGACTTTAGCCCTAAGACTGTTATTATGTTTTGTTTTCGGAGATTAATCTTTGTTTTATTTTTCTTCATCTATATCAATTAGACAAATAGGCCTATACTTGAAATATATATCATCGGTATGATAAGCCCTCAAGTATATTTGTCTAATTGATGTAGACTAAGAAAAATAAAACAACATTAAAGCAATAGATTATTCAATTGAATTCATCTTTGTATTTAGTAAAGTTTATTTAAACATTTTTAGGTAAGTGTTATTAAACTATTTTAACTGCAGGTAAGTAATTATTAGTAAAAATGACATGAAATACACTGGTATCTCAGTACTCAAACTGTTCCCAACTCCAACAATTTGGTATTCGAACACAAATTCTGGGAAAAGATCACTCTGTACTTGACTGAACAAATGCGACCTTCTAGAACAAATTTTTGATTAATAACATATTTTTATTTTGTCATTCATAAAAGTTATGATAAAAATAAAAAATGAAGATGTTGCTGATATTTCTGGTGATCAACAAAAAAGCTCAAAACATGATGATACTTTGTAAAAAGAAAATGCCCTCATTTAACTAAAATTAATATTAATGTGTAATACAGTCCTTTTATTGTGATTGTTAATTATTGATTGGAAATAAATTATTGATTATTTGTTTATTAATAATATTATTAATAAACATACATCTCTTAGTAACTAATGAAAAAGAATAGTATACTTTTGCTAACTTCTGGAACCTAATCCTGTGTTTTGCATTACTCCTTTGTTTCGTATAGTACAAATTTGCATAACATGGCACTTTTTTAGAATGTAACTACTGTGTTATACGAGGGATACCTGTACTTAGGATTAGTTTTATTTGAAATTATATTACTAATGAATGTATTTTGATAATTAATCTTTAAATTAAATACAATTGAAATGCTATAATACAGTATAATACAATGTAAGTTTTAGTAAATTATTTTAAAAAACTATCTGATTATTTTAATATTTAACATAATTATTACTTCATAAGGAATGCTTGTACAGTAATATTTTGATAAAATGGAACACTTTATTATTCTTTTCAGAATTAAAACTCAAAAGATTAACAAAGCTCAAAAATTCATCTAGTATACTTGTTTTATATTAATAACAATAACAACCAAACACAATACAGTACATTCATAGTTTTATAAAACTACAAATATATTGTGCTGAATTTTTTAAAAAACAAGAATATCTATTTGATTTAGTTTTAGTTACAACTATATCAGAATAGCTTAATTTAACTTCATTAAAAATATAGTATTTTGAAAACTATGCATTTAAATTTTTCAGTGATTTATGGCCTATTCCAATATCCTTTATAACATCAAGACATCGTCAATGGAATCCAAATAATCTATTATGGATGATAACAGAAAATTGTATTCATTTNTAAAGCAATAGATTATTCAATTGAATTCATCTTTGTATTTAGTAAAGTTTATTTAAACATTTTTAGGTAAGTGTTATTAAACTATTTTAACTGCAGGTAAGTAATTATTAGTAAAAATGACATGAAATACACTGGTATCTCAGTACTCAAACTGTTCCCAACTCCAACAATTTGGTATTCGAACACAAATTCTGGGAAAAGATCACTCTGTACTTGACTGAACAAATGCGACCTTCTAGAACAAATTTTTGATTAATAACATATTTTTATTTTGTCATTCATAAAAGTTATGATAAAAATAAAAAATGAAGATGTTGCTGATATTTCTGGTGATCAACAAAAAAGCTCAAAACATGATGATACTTTGTAAAAAGAAAATGCCCTCATTTAACTAAAATTAATATTAATGTGTAATACAGTCCTTTTATTGTGATTGTTAATTATTGATTGGAAATAAATTATTGATTATTTGTTTATTAATAATATTATTAATAAACATACATCTCTTAGTAACTAATGAAAAAGAATAGTATACTTTTGCTAACTTCTGGAACCTAATCCTGTGTTTTGCATTACTCCTTTGTTTCGTATAGTACAAATTTGCATAACATGGCACTTTTTTAGAATGTAACTACTGTGTTATACGAGGGATACCTGTACTTAGGATTAGTTTTATTTGAAATTATATTACTAATGAATGTATTTTGATAATTAATCTTTAAATTAAATACAATTGAAATGCTATAATACAGTATAATACAATGTAAGTTTTAGTAAATTATTTTAAAAACTATCTGATTATTTTAATATTTAACATAATTATTACTTCATAAGGAATGCTTGTACAGTAATATTTTGATAAAATGGAACACTTTATTATTCTTTTCAGAATTAAAACTCAAAAGATTAACAAAGCTCAAAAATTCATCTAGTATACTTGTTTTATATTAATAACAATAACAACCAAACACAATACAGTACATTCATAGTTTTATAAAACTACAAATATATTGTGCTGAATTTTTTAAAAAACAAGAATATCTATTTGATTTAGTTTTAGTTACAACTATATCAGAATAGCTTAATTTAACTTCATTAAAAATATTGTATTTTGAAAACTATGCATTTAAATTTTTCAGTGATTTATGGCCTATTCCAATATCCTTTATAACATCAAGACATCGTCAATGGAATCCAAATAATCTATTATGGATGATAACAGAAAATTGTATTCATTTGTAACATAAAATTAGGTGAAACTTTTACATGAAAGATCTAATTTAACTTTTCTTAATTTCTCAAGTAATATTAGAAGATTTACCAGATAAAACTGAATGGATTTTGGTGAATGGAGATAGTATTGGATTTTATGCCGTTAATTATGATGATGAAAATTGGAAACTTTTAGCCATGCAACTTCATTATAATCATCTAGTCTGCATAACTTTTTTTAAACATTACATATAATAAATTTCTAAATTTAAATTATGATATTTTTTTCAGGTTTTTACAGCAAATCAAAGAATGAAAATAATTTCAGATTTCATATTTTTGGAAAGGTAAAACAAAAAATAAAAAAATGTTTTGGTGTTTAGAAAATAAATTTCTCACATTGAACTGAAATAATTTATCATAATATTATAATTCTACAGTTAATTAATATAACATAAAAGATGTATTTATAGATTAAAAAATTATTACCAGAAAATTATCATAATTTTAGATGTTTTTGATATTTTAATGACATTAGTTAACATAAAAATAACAAACTAAATAAATATAAAATATTTTTTTATTTAATTATTTATTATAATGAGTCCTACATGTCCCAAATAAGTCCCCAAATGTTTCTGGCTTATAAACTGAACAAGAGAATACCCAATCTATTTAGATTGGTATTCTCTTGTTCAGTTTATAAGCCAGTCTTTTTTACATTTGTATT
>NW_019384296.1:788874-800507 GCF_000671375.1 Centruroides sculpturatus | reverse complement strand
ATTTCATGGCATTCCTGTAATAATTGTCGTATATACAACTGTGAGAAGGGTATTGTATAATTATTACACTTATTGATATAATTACTACTGGTATATTTAGTATATAATAGTTTATTAACTATTATAATTAAATACAATAACAAATATTATTATATAGTAAATAACAGTTCTTCAATAATAACCATATAATGAAACAAACACCAATAGCACTTCCACTTAAAAAAGATGATAAGGAAAGAAACCTATGCCTCCTCTTTCATTATTAGACTTAAGACAGATAAATAGATGTCTTAAGTCTAATAATCTAGAAATCAAAATAATAAATAATAATAATTTCAAAAAGATTCCAAGTCCTCTTTGGTTCTACCTTGCACTTAACCTTTTACCTAACACATTTAACAAAACATAATATGGTTACGATATCAGACACAACAAAACAACATTGTTCACATTATCACACCTCATGTGTATGGATAATATCAAATTTTACACATTCACACAGAATTAGCTTCATCATCTCTTACAAATTATCTCTTACACAATTCATTTGTATATTCAAATAATATACAAATGAAGTTTGGTCCAGACAAATGCAAAACATTCCACATTCAAAAAGGAATTCTGAGACTTTGTACTCAGATATAGCGATAGTGTTGTCCGGTTTTCACCCTGACAAGCTGGTTTTTAAATTCATGGTCTGGATTGATTATTAATTTGTCCAGTTTTTGTAGAAATTGTGTAATTATGATAAAACAAATTTATAAAAATATTTGTGAGTATTTTATTTTAATGGTTAAACACTTTAACTTCACACCCTCACCCAAACTTATCTCCATATTATCCGTAGGCTAAGAGTGACAGAAAATGTATTTTTAAAATTCTAACTTGCAAATATCTCTGGCAAATATTAGGTCTGTTCCAACACATTATGAAAAATGCTCACTCTGGAAAAACCAACAAGTGCACTCCACTCACCCAAGAAATAAGACAACTGTGGAGGATGGATAGGATATTTATTATACCTATTGTTCTCTCTTTCACTGGTGTCATACCACATACACTACAACACTACACAAAATTCTAGAAATGTTAATCCTTAATAAAAACATATACAATGCACTATAGAAAGCTGCAATATGCACTTGTCACATTGTTAAGAAGTTTCACATGGACACATATACAAATAACACAGAAGCTTACTGTTATACTTGTTTGGGTAACTGTGCTTTGACTTTATTCCAGTACTTAGCACCAGTATCAGCTGGGTGTGACATTTGCATAATTATTATTATTATTATTATATTTAAGAATAATTATTTACAATATTTAATATTATATGATAATTATATAAATTAAAATATTGTAATACATTTTTATTCTTTGCAGTATTTACAAAAATTCTTTTCAACTACTTTTATGCACAAGCATCCGTTATGGAAACAAATCACACCATATGAAATTTATAACAAAATACAGAAAAAATTTTCAACATCATTTCATAAAATGCACAACTAATCGAGTATCATTTAATAGGTAAAAATGTATAAAATCTCCAATTTAATTTTATAATTAGTGTATTACATGAACAATTATTATTGTGACATCATCACAATAAATAATTGCTCTTGTAATACACTAATACAGGATGCAATTTTTAATCATATTTTTAATTTATTTAATTTAAAATATATGCTCTGCATGTCAAATTAGTAGTGCCCCTGTACATCACTGTTTCCTTTAACAATAGAATCATGCCCATCTTCTATTAACTGCTTTCAGGGAAAAAGCTTTGAATTGAAATAACATAACTTCTGGTTTGCATCAGAAGTTTGTATACAGTTAATCGGAGCCTTCTGTCCCTAAGGTTTCCATATCTGGTCTTGTTATCTGTCTAACTCCGTAAGAAAAGACAGACAGACGGACAAACAACAGTGGGAAATTATAAGTCTATAAGTCTATAATTTTTTTGAAATTGCAGCCCAATAAATAAATATAGTTATAGGTGTATAAACTAAAAATATCCACAGTTTTGGTAGACAAGTTTGATATTTTTTAAAATTTATTAGCATAGATTGTTGCGCAGACTCAATAGATTTAAATTCATTTTGTCAGGGCAATAATATTACAAACATAAAGAAAATGGTTTAATGTAGTTGGCAAATTTTACAAACATGAGGAAAGGGAGGAGAAGCTTCAGTTAAACATTTCAGGGATGGCAAGTAGGACTGTTTACAGCATCATAGAAAAGTTGGAAAGTGGTAAGATATCTGGGGAGTGGATGAAAGAGAATTAAAATGACAGATAGCAAAAGTGTCATTGGAAAGAGAAACAATCAGAGAAGTTGAACAGTCACTAAGAAAACCTGGAAGAAAGATCAAAATGTCTCTTCAGTATGTTAAAAACATACTAATCAAGCAAAATGTCCTTTGGAAGCAAAAGTCAGCCCCAAAAAAAACAAAAGAAAACTCAAATTGCAAAGGACTCTTCTGTAAAAAATGCAGGAGGGCAATTTCAAAGCTTCAAATGAACTGGATGTTGTTATGGACAATGAGTCATACTTTACTTTTGATGGAAGTAGCTGCATTAGGAACAATACTTACTATTGTAAGGATGGGGTTGAGATTGATTTACATGTAAAATTTAAATACCATGCAAAAGTTTATCAGAAAATATTGATTTGAGTAGTAATCAGTCCAAAAGGAAGATCTCAAGCATTCTTAGCACCCTCTTGTCTTTGCATCAACAAAGAAGTGTACATAAAGGATTGTCTAAGATGACCATTCCTCAAGAAATATCATTCAGGTAGTCTGTATATATTCTGGCCAGACAGCTGCATAGTACATAACAGATACAGTTTCTATGCTAGAGGAATATGGAATCTCTTATGTCAGCAAAGAGAATACATTACAAATATTTCTCAGCCAATTGAACAATTCTGGTACCAGGTAAAATAGAAATTATGTGAAAATGAGCACTGTCAAAAATGAAGTGGAATTGAAATACTGCATCAAGTTCAAACTCTGCCAATTTAATTCCATGCACTTTCAAACCCTGATAGCCATTATCAATTCTAAAATAAGAAAAACTGCAAACTGTGGACCAAATTTTATAATTTAGAGACTGAAAAAACTAATTTTGTAAATTTTGTGTTATTGGATAATCATATTGTAAAAGAAAAGAAGCTTGATTTTGTAAAATTTTTTGTTTACGCACCCTTATTTATGATTTTATTTAAATATACGATAAAATATAGTTGTTATAATATTGAGTATAATTATTATACTTTAAAGTTAGATGCATACTGAAAAAATATGAAAATGTAATAATACAGTAGTAACATTTACAATAATAGAAAATACTAATGATTGAATTTGTATTAAATATAACAAATTTATATTTGAGGCTGAGCATTAACAAAGCCTCTTCTATGTGGCTTACAGAATTGTGTTCATTCTCAAAATCTGTTTGATTGATTTTGATTAAACTTTGTCATTTTCCAATAATGATGATTCCAATTTAGATGAGAAATCCAAAAATGTAATAAAAAAATAGGGATTCATAACTTCATTTTCGATATACAGTGGGGTCAAAGTGACAATGTCTGTTCTTTCTGACAGAACAGAGCACACAACAGAATTTAGGGGTCAAAAATAAAAACAGTAATGCATGCACCTAACAGAAAATAGAAGCACGTGATGTCCTAGTAGTATTATAAGATTTGGTGCTATATCTATATATACAGTATGAAATCTTATATTTAAAAAATAATAAATTTCCAAATTTAAATTTTAAATATAGAAATCTATAAAAACTAACATGTGATTATTTATTGTGACACTGTCATAATGCCAGGCTGCAATTTTTAATTTATTTAATTTAAAATATCAATATATGCTCTCCACCTGAAATTACTAGTGGCTTGCTCCTTTACATTGTACTTTTCCTTTAACAACAGGTCATCTAATTAACACCTTTCAAGGGAAAATTTTTGAATTGAAATAACATGATCTCCGGTTTGCATCAGATGTTAATGTATACTTAATCAGGGTCTCCTGCCCTAAGGTTTCCATATCTGGTCTCATCTTTCATCAACCTAGCTCTGTTCTCATGATTAAGGAAAGATGGACAGACAGAAAAACAGTGGTGGGAATTTATAGGTCTACAATTTTTTCAAATTGCAGCTCAATTACAATATTTAAATATTGAATAATCATGCAGTATTTGTTAAATTAAAACATTAATTTCAAAGTTATTAATTATATTAAAGATTATTCAATAAAAAATATTTTGTAAAAGAAATATATACAAGTTGTAATTTTAATTCACATTTAAAATAATTAATTATCTCTTAATACCGGTAGCAGATGCTATTTCATTTTTTATAATTATTCACTATTAAACTTTTTTATACATGTTATGAAAAACAAAAGATTATAGTAATTCTGGAATATTGAAATCTTTATTCAATAGAACATAAACCAAAAAATGAACACTTGAAAGATTTATAGGAATCAAAAGATTTACATATAAAATGTTTTTTTGAGATATTCTTCAGCTTCTATTAGAGGGTTTCAAGCCGAGACAAAAGATTTCATCTCTGTATGCAAATCTGATAGAGTAATGAAATCATATCTATCTTATCATAAGTCTGATTCCTATAATCTTTCAAGTATTCTATATAAAATGGAGTTATTTACATGTAAACAAATTTTTAATTTTATTCAATGTATAAAAATAAGTTTTTGTAATGAGATATGTTGTAATATACAGTAATTTGATAACATTTTAAAAATATATCTATATAATTTTTTTTCCAGACAAAAACCTTATTTACGTTTAGGATGGTTTAGTTTTGTTGAAAATTGTCTTAGAAATCAAGTTTTATGGTTGGATTGTTTTAAGATATTTGAGAGAAATTTGGAAAAAGTAATTAGGAGGTAATTTTGTATTATGTGATTGATGTTTGTTTGAAAACATTTTTAAACAGATAAAAATATATTATATTATAAGTTTTGTTTATAAAATTTCTAACATAGATTTCTTAATTAAAAATTTTTTCTGTAATATAGTGAAAGTAATTTTTTGGAATTCTTAGAGGGAATTAAAACCTGTCCTAGAAACATTAAAAAATATAATGCTGTGAGTATGATATTAGAAAGTTAAAAAATATATTAATCTTATAAACTTTTTTATATCATAAAAATATTTAAACTATTTTAAAAGGTTGAGTCTTACTTAAAGAAAATGTCCAAGAAATTATCTTCATTACAAAATTCTCAGATTAAAGAAGTATTGGGTATGTTTTCAGATGGTAAACAACAGTTGAAAAAAGAGTTACAGCAAGTGGAGTCTTGGTTACAATTGAAACTTTGGACTTAATTTATTCAATAAAACTCAGTTTGTGTGTATATTTATATATATAAACATTAGAAATATATCATCAGTTTGCTATACATTTTATATCTATTATATGAGCAAATTTTAGCTTTGTTTCTACAATGAACAATGATGGATTAAAGAAACTACAGTTTACAGTTGAGATTGCCAGTCATCCTGTTTTTTCTGGGACAGTTCCATTTTTCAGTGTTTTATCCCAAGTCCTGGGCAGCACTATCCTAGGACAATATTTGCAAATGCCCCACATTTTGCATTTGCAAAACAAACAATATTTTTAAAATAAATCTATATGGCAACATTTCCCACAGTCAAGTTTGGGATGACAGGATTAGAAGAGATCAGAGACATGACATAATATACATTTACGCAGTGCAATTATAACAAACCAACAAAACTCCAGTAAATATATAACCTAGTTCTGCTGTTTTTATTACAACTTTTAAATTGCTGTCTGACATATTTGCATAAGTTGTGTTTACAGATTGTATTGTGCTGTACTAACATTTAGCTTGAATATTAAATATGTCTGCTAATAAGAAATTGAAAAAGGAATGCCACTTTAAACTTTATAATGAGAGAATACATATCATTATCAAAACATTTATTACAATTTATTACTAAAACTGATATATTTGAAATAGTTGAAATCATTGATAAATACACAATTGCTAGTGATTATTTGATGTGAAAATTAAAAAAGTTAAATTGAAAATAAGTTTTTTTTTTAATATTCCTGTTATAGTTTTGTTGTTTCACTTGTATTTTTTATGTATTTTAACAATATATATACAAATTAATATAGAAATATTCAATTTTTGTTGGGCTGCAATTTTGAAAAAATTATAGACCTATAAATTTCCATGGTCAATTGTCTTTCCTTAATCTGGAGAACAAAGTTAGATGAAAGACCAGAAACCTGAGGGATAAGGAGACCCAAATTAACTTTGTATGAATTTCTGATGGAAACCATTAGTCATGTTATTTCAATTCAAAAATTTTTTTCCGAAAGGTATTACACACAGTAAGTTCAAAATCTTCCCAAAGGACATAGGAGATTATGTTAAAGAACTGGAAAATGTTGCAAAGAACATTTAGTATGAAAAACTTTCTATTTATTTGCATACTTATATGATTATGTATATAATATAATTATCTGAACAACGTAATTATTTTATTAATAATAGTAACATACAAAGAACATATATATGCATCGGGAGGATTTTGATGCAAACAAAAATCTGTATCATATTTGTGGAAAAAGTACACTTCAGTAATCAGTATAGCTTCCTTTGGCCTTTAAAATATTCCTAATGCGATCAGACATAGAATTAATAATAATCCTGCAATTGTGCAATGTTATTTTGTTTTACTCATCTTGTAGCCTACTTTACACATTCTCATAATTGGTTAGTGGCATGCCGTCCTTGGAAGCGGTGGAAGCACCGCTCCCTTGTATTTTCTAAAATATAAATACATATTGTGTGACTACTTTCATATTTTGACGTACGTACTTTGAATTAATTAAAATTAATATTTTATTATAACCGCATTATGTATCTTATTACAAATTTCTATACTACATGTGAAAAAAACGATAAGATTGCTATTGTATATTCGAATATCAGTGGTGGAATGAAAGCGCTGTATTGTCGAATAGGAGATAGCTTCTATGGCCAAAATATCTGAATGGTGTAAAGCAGCCAGATTATATGCATTTGTACATGCGTTTTACAGAGTAACAACCTCATGCGGTTTAGCTGGTGGATGCTACACACCATAACGCTTCCAATGATTCTATCCAGGACCGGTTCTGGGCTGTTAGCTGTCTGCCTGCTAGATGTTTGGCCGTCCTCGCCCCATCGTGTGAATCGCAAGTAGATTTATAACTTAACCCAGCCGATAGGAGTTTACTGGTATGTTTTTATTATAATTTTATATAGTTAACAGGAGTTTTAAAAAATATTCATTAAAATACTTGATATATTTATTCTGCTCTCTCGTCTTATATTACTTACAGATTTCAATGTTAAACATGTGATATTACCATTTAATAAAGTAAAATTTCTGCCAGCCCTTTTTTACAAGAAAATGTTATATTTTTAATTGTGTTGGGATTGTCACCTGTGGACATTTCAGACTATTTGACATATTTGTGCAGAGCTGTAGCCTACAAAGAAAGGTCATCTCTGCAGTGAAGAATGGTTGTTCCAGGTGATTGGACATGGCAAGCAAGCAAGATATGACTAGTATTTGTAATGAAATTTTACTTTATTAAATTGTAATTTCTGCCAGCCCTTTTTTACAAGAAAATGTGATATTACCATTTAGTATGTCCCATCCATAAGGGGATGCAGAAAAAAAACATGTACAATCCTTATACAATGTTAAAAAATTAACTGTTACTTTGGCAGTATCATTTACAGCTAGATGTAATGAATGAGATGCACAAGGTACAAAAAAGCCCTAGAATTTATTTTCCCTAAATTTATGATTTATGTATCCGTTGTCTCAAAAAATTGATTTTCTATTTCTTTCCCAAGACTACAAATTATTCAAGTACAGTACAAAGTAACTGGTTTCAAGTTATAAATAAAACCTTGCTGAAAGATCCGGAATTTTACTTAAACAAAAGCTTAACCGAACCAATTTCTAGCCGAGTACAATGGGTAGCCGAGTAGGATTCCTTCGTAATATTAGATGTAATAAAAACAGTAATTTTTCCAGTTCAATGAGAGTGACCGAAAAGGTGTAGATTTTGGAAATTTCCGTGGACACTTAGTCCTAAAACGAATTAGTTAGAAAACAAAGGACAGACAGTCTATTAAGTTTAACGTATTTAGATTTTTACAGCTTTGGTGAGAAATGTTTAAAATTTACAACCCTGTCGCGTCCTTTAAGGTATACTAGTGATGCGATTAAACAGGCATTTGACATTGACCGGTATCGACACATTTGGGATTTGCAGTCCGCGTGTCCATGCAACCTACTTTGATTCTATACCTTAGCCACTCGTATGGAGCTATTCTCTTTCTTCTTCGATGGTGTTTATATGGAGATTTTAGCTCAATGTAGGCTCTTTCTCCGAGTAGACTTGTGTATGTGTATGATCGCTAGGCGACCGATTAGCCGGCTGTATCGAACAGCCATACGTACGCGCGGGAAATAAATGCCTTCCGGGAGGACTTTTATGGGGAACTGGCCTCCTATTCAGTCGTTATAGGCAAGGAGAAAACCCGGAAAACTCCAAGCAGCCAGCCTGTCCGACCGTGGCGCGAACCCACGACGAACCTCCCAGTCTTTAGGGTCTGGTCACCACTACGATGAGCGGCAACGGAGACCACTCGCCCACTGTATGGAGCTATTTGATTAAGTGAATTGTTTTAATGTTATTTTTAGTCAACGTTTCTTTACAAAACTATATTTAATTATAATTTTCTTTAAAAGTATATTAATACAATTGAAGAATATTTTCTACCAGGTATGTATATCCACCATGCATTTTATTTCACCAAGTTTTTAGAATTTTATTTTTAACTGTAGCCCTTATATCGTGGCTAGCGATTCGGAATGCAATTGTGATATTAAACTTTAGTTCTTCGCCCGAGTTAACTCGGGCAAGTTACATAGCGTTGCATAAAACCCGGGCCTTTGTGACCCAAAAAAAGTTTTTTGGATTTTTGGAATGTTTTTTAAGTCTCCAAATTTTTCAAAAATTTTTACCCGCGCGAAAAAATTTTATCGCGATTTTAATTTACCTTTAATGACGCACGATTAACGCTTAATTGTTTTTAATGCAATTTTTTATCAAATTTAATTAATTGTTCTAAAGTTAAGTTCTAGTGCACGAATTTTACTTCGGTAAAGTTATTTAAAGCTGCTTTCTGATATCAAAAACGACCTCCAATAGTTTTTTTAATTAATATATTTTATTATATATACGTTTAATTAAGTCGGGGGGTCGAAAATCGCAATAAAAATTTTAATTTTTTAAAAATATTTAAAAATATACAACCAGCTAGTATTCACCCTACTATAAACCCATCGCCTCCCGAGACTTCTATGAGAATGTCCAGGGAAATCCAACACCAGCTGTTCTCAAGGTCATCCAGCTGTAAACACAATGACTCATCGGTGTCAAATTTCGCAGAAAGGCGAGACAATGGAAAATAAAGTTTGAAGCCTTTTCTTTAAAATTAACGCATTTCTTTCTGTTTTTTTTTCAGTTTTAAGTATTTTTTTACGTTTAATTACTGTACATTAATATCAAAAATTGCTGGGAACTAAAGCGATTAAAAATACTTTTAGAGAAGTATACGGTTTCTTTTGGCTTATCGAACAAATGAATACGAATACATCCCGAATACGAATGGTCCATTCGTATTCATTTGTTCATTTTGCACCATCACTGACGCGCGATTAACTAATTGCCCCTGAAANTTTACAAGAAAATGTTATATTTTTAATTGTGTTGGGATTGTCACCTGTGGACATTTCAGACTATTTGACATATTTGTGCAGAGCTGTAGCCTACAAAGAAAGGTCATCTCTGCAGTGAAGAATGGTTGTTCCAGGTGATTGGACATGGCAAGCAAGCAAGATACGACTAGTATTTGTAATGAAATTTTACTTTATTAAATTGTAATTTCTGCCAGCCCTTTTTTACAAGAAAATGTGATATTACCATTTAGTATGTCCCATCCATAAGGGGATGCAGAAAAAAAACATGTACAATCCTTATACAATGTTAAAAAATTAACTGTTACTTTGGCAGTATCATTTACAGCTAGATGTAATGAATGAGATGCACAAGGTACAAAAAAGCCCTAGAATTTATTTTCCCTAAATTTATGATTTATGTATCCGTTGTCTCAAAAAATTGATTTTCTATTTCTTTCCCAAGACTACAAATTATTCAAGTACAGTACAAAGTAACTGGTTTCAAGTTATAAATAAAACCTTGCTGAAAGATCCGGAATTTTACTTAAACAAAAGCTTAACCGAACCAATTTCTAGCCGAGTACAATGGGTAGCCGAGTAGGATTCCTTCGTAATATTAGATGTAATAAAAACAGTAATTTTTCCAGTTCAATGAGAGTGACCGAAAAGGTGTAGATTTTGGAAATTTCCGTGGACACTTAGTCCTAAAACGAATTAGTTAGAAAACAAAGGACGGACAGTCTATTAAGTTTAACGTATTTAGATTATTACAGCTTTGGTGAGAAATGTTTAAAATTTACAACCCCGTCGCGTCCTTTAAGGTATACTAGTGATGCGATTAAACAGGCATTTGACATTGACCGGTATCGACACATTTGGGATTTGCAGTCCGCGTGCAGTGTTGCCAGATCTGAAGGTTAAAAAGTAGCGTGGTTTGTGTTCCAAAAGTAGCGGATTTGAACTGTTTGTAGCCCAAACAATAAAAATGAATTATTTTGCAACTATGCAGTTTTACTAATGAAATAAGTTTGTAATACAGTAGAGCGTCGTTTATCCGAAGGTCGGTTATCCGAAAGAATTCCAGTCGACAAATTTAAATTTTCGCCAGTGCTGTGCAATGTTCCCTCTAATTTTTTTTGTCGATGAGCGGAACATATACTTCTCTGAGCAAAAAAAATTTTTGCTGAGCAGATTCCGAGCAAAAAAATTTTCTGAACATATATATATAAAATCTTATTTTTTTCTATAAAAATTAAAATAATTAAATATAAAGTAGAGATTAAAATTCATTTTAAAACATACTTTTATACAAAATATTATCTCTTGTCAATGATTTAATTTATTTAATTGAAATATACGTAGCAATAATCATGTTGCAGACAGAGTGAGAAAAAAGTAAACAACAATTCAAATCGGTTTACATGCTCGCCTGCGCGGCACATAAATTCTCGTGCGCAGCAACAATTTGAGCAATGCGCGGCCGCGCAGCCTAGAGGGAACATTGGTGCTGTGGCGTTGCAATCTTTGGCTATGTCTTGGGCTTACTCAAATATTTTACGTTTTTGATACTAAATTAACTTCTGAAGTATAATTTTTTATTGTTTTTATATTTTTCAATATATTTATTTTGTTTGTACAAAATAAAAAAATAATTTTTAACGATACAATAGTCTTCGTTAGGCTTAACATCGACGAAAATTCAACGCGAAGCGACACGCAACGGAGAAAAATTTCAACACGGGATAAATTAATATATTTTTTCGTACATAATTGGTTATCCGAAAAATAAGTTATCCGAA
>NW_019384296.1:722977-788503 GCF_000671375.1 Centruroides sculpturatus | reverse complement strand
TGATAGCAGATTTCGCAAACATAAAGGCAAGAAGAGTTCAATTTCTGTAGATAAATATTTATATAGTTTTACACTTAAGTAAACAAAAATAACTTAGTAATAATAAAGAGTTTTTCTTTGTAAAGTATTTCTTTTAGTAAAGTTATTTAAAGCTAGTTTCTGATGTCAAAAACGACTTCCAATAGTTTTTTAATTATTTTAATTAATAGATTTTATTATATATACGTTTAATTAAGTCGGGGGTCGAAAATCGCAATAAAAATTTTAATTTTTTAAAAATATTTAAAAATATACAACCAGCTAGTATTCACCCTACTATAAACCCATCGCCTCCCGAGACTTCTATGAGAATGTCCAGGGAAATCCAACACCAGCTGTTCTCAAGGTCATCCAGCTGTAAACACAATGACTCATCGGTGTCAAATTTCGCAGAAAGGCGAGACAATGGAAAATAAAGTTTGAAGCCTTTTCTTTAAAATTAACGCATTTCTTTCTGTTTTTTTTTCAGTTTTAAGTATTTTTTTACGTTTAATTACTGTACATTAATATCAAAAATTGCTGGGAACTAAAGCGATTAAAAATACTTTTAGAGAAGTATACGGTTTCTTTTGGCTTATCGAACAAATGAATACGAATACATCCCGAATACGAATGGTCCATTCGTATTCATTTGTTCATTTTGCACCATCACTGACGCGCGATTAACTAATTGCCCCTGAAAGTCGGCTTCTTAAAGAAACAGCTTCCGTATCATCAAATGTCATGGCACGCCAGTGTAATCTGTGGATAATTTCAGGTGGAGTTGCATAGTCAGACAAACGACGCTTAAGGGACCAGATGTGTTCAATCGGGTTGACATCAGGCGATTGAGGCAGACACTCAAACAGACTAATATTTTGATCTCGAAGCCACGACATGGGCCTCCTGGATGTATGTTTTGGATCATTATCTTGCTGATATATTAAATAGCTTCTATCAATGTAAATTCTAATAAATAATTGTCAAGTATCTCAGTGTAAATAACGCTATCCATTCTATTAGGTATAGAACGTAGCATTTGAGGCCGAAAATAAGTAATACAGCCCTGGACCCCGTTCGCACTGAGCATTTCGATCTAGATTGTGACTAAGGTCGGAGACCGTGGTGCGAACGCTCTCGACCGTTTCAATCTCGACTGAAACGAGGTTCAATCGCGATCGACTAGAGAGAGTTCTCGAAACTAGATCCAGTCATAAGAGAGATCCCACAATCCCACGCGCGCGAGAAAATACAAAATGTTTGCGGAACACGTGTCGGGCTATCGACAGAGAAATAAAAAACACATCTGGAGAGACGACGACATCTGTCTATTATTAGATGTACGGCAAGAAAAAGTATTTATTTCTAACCAAAACTTCCATTTTGTTTGTTGGTGTTTGTGACTTACCGAGTAGTTACGTCAGTTTTATGATCGCGTGTAATAGCCAGGTTTTTCTCGAGCGGACTGCCTGTGCGAACAGCACGACGTTCGACTAGCAGCAGTCACAATCCAGATTGTAGGTAAATCGAGATCGAAGTGAGTCGTGGATTGTGTGCATCCACAAAGCCATTTTATATCTTCATAAATTTTATCATAAAAATGTCGAACAAATTTTTTCTTTTTCATTATATGGTCTCGAGCCA
This sequence comes from Centruroides sculpturatus, assembly GCF_000671375.1. Classification (NCBI taxonomy): domain Eukaryota; kingdom Metazoa; phylum Arthropoda; class Arachnida; order Scorpiones; family Buthidae; genus Centruroides; species Centruroides sculpturatus. The sequence continues at coordinate 786,841 of NW_019384296.1, read as the reverse complement.
AAACTTTTTAAAATAAATTTTCGATATCACAATTACATTTTAAATTGCTAGCCATAATATAAGGGCTAAAATTAAAAATAAAATTATAAAAACTTACTTGTTAAAATAAAATGTGTGATGATATACAATTATACATACCTGGTACAAAATATTCAATTGTATGAATATACTTTTAAAGAAAATTATAAATATAGTTTTGTGAAGAAACGTACATAAAAATAACATAAAATAGTCTTTACTTTTTAAATATTAAAACAATCCACCTAGTTAAAATTGCTCCCTACCAGTGGCTCGTGGATGGAATCAGAGACGGTCTTGGTAGGTGTGCGGTGCGGTGCATGCTTGCCAAATCCCGAGGGTGCCGATACCGGTTAATGTCTCTTTTGTCTCATCACTAGTATATCTCAAAGGACGCGACAGGGTTGTTGTAAATTTTAAACGTTTCTCATCATAGCTGTAAAAATCTAAATTTGTTAAACTTAAAAGTCATTTGTTTTCTAACTACTGTAATTCGTTTTAAGACCAGGTGTCCACGGAAATTTCCAAAATTTACAACTTTTACTCACTTTCATTGAACTGGAAAAATTTCTGTCTTTATTACATCTAATATTACGAAGAAATCAGTCCCACTGTACTCGGCTAGATATTGGTCCGGTTAGGCTTTTGTTTAAGTAAAATTCCGGCTCTTTCATCAGGGTTTTGTTTACGTCCCCAATTCCCTAATCGCTTAATTATTTAACTACTTCTTAAGTAGAAATAAGTCGAAACCAGTTACTTTGTACTCGAATATTTGTAGTCTCGGGAAAAAAGTGGAAAGACAAATTTTTACGACAACGGATACATAAATCGTAAATTTAAGGAAAATAAATTCTAGAGCCTTTTCTGTACCTGGTGCATCTCTCTCATTCATTAAATTTAGTTGTAAATGACGCTGTCGAAGTAACGGTTAATTTTTTAACATTATACAAAAATTGTACACGTTTTTTTCTACATCCCCTTAAAGATGGGATGTACGAAATCGTAATATCACTGGTTTAACATCGAAATCCGCGAGTAATATAAAATCGGAAAGCGGAATAAATATATCAAATATTTTAATGGATTTTTTAACTCCTGTCAACTATACGGAATTATCGTAAAAACGTACCAGTAAATTCTTATCGGTTGGGTTAAGTTATAAATCTACTCGTTATTCACGTAATCGAAATATCTAGTGGCAGAGGCGGCGTAAGGCGTGGGCGACGTGGGCCACCGCCTACAGCCTCGCGGTCCGAGGGGCCTCGCGCCTCGAAGGTTTATGCATTACTTAAAAAAGCTGTTAACATACAGAAAAATTTTACTCGTCAAAAAATGATAAATATATTGACATAAGAGACCAAGAAAACGAAAAGCTAATTCGTGAATCTCAAAAACATTAGCACAATTTGTTTGAGAGATTAATTGATATCATTAATTACTTATCCTCTCATAATCTGGCATTAAGAGGTCACAGAGAATCTCTCAAGACAGACGACGGCACTAGGAATTCTGGTAATTTAATAGACTTATTTAAATTGATATCCAAATTTGATCCTACGTTATGGGAACACAGGAGACGCATTAGTGACAAAGAACTTGCACACCATTATCTAAGCCACGATACTCAAAATGAATTGATTACATTGATGCCAAAATCAGTTACCGATGAAGTGATTCGTAGGGTAAAAGAGGCAAAATATTATTATTTTTTTTTTTTTTGCTCGACTGCAGTAGAGTTGAACAAATGTGTTATCTTAAGATTTTGTAATACATCAACCGTCACAATACAAAAAAACTTTATTGAATTACTTGCTATCACTGAGACGACTGGAGAATATTTAACTAATGCAATACTGAGAGAGCTAGAAAATAATGGCTTAAATATTCAAAAATGTCGTGGCCAAGGATACGACAATGATGTAAATATGGTAGGCGTAAATAGTGGAGTTAAAACTCGAATATTAAATATTAATCTCAGGGCATTTTTTACACCTTGCGGTTGTCATAGCTGGAATCTGCTGTTGGTAGACGTAGCTAATTCTTCTGTGGCAGGAAAAGCAGGTTTTTGGTTTACTTCAGAAAATTTATTTGCTAATTTCAAGTTCCAGCAAACGCTGGGAATTAATCAAAGGCAAATCAAAGCTTACTATAAAGCCTTTATCAGACACAAGGTGAGAAAGCGGAATCGAGGCAGTGAAGGCTGTATTATTGCAATTTGATAATGTTGTTGAATGTATCGAAAGCTTAAACAATCAAACGGAACAACCAGACACACTCAGTGATTGTGATTCGGTTTTAAACGAAATGCTCAGTTTAGAATTTATCATATCATTACGAGTGGGGTATGAGATATTATCGCGTGTTAATATCATAAGCAAATTATGGCGATCTGTACAAGTCCATTTGAGCATTGCTCTTGAACATTTGCCTACATTTTGTGACTGGATCAAAGAATATCGACAAACTGGATTCGAAAAATGCTTGTTTGACGCTCGTCAATTTATTGAGAATAGCAGTTACGAACTGCCAAAAGACTTTAAAAATGAAAGGGTAGCCAAAAGGAAAAGGATGTTCGATGACGAAGGCAGCGATCAACCTATACAGTCTCCCAAAAGCCGGTATGAAACAAATTTTTTTAACACCACGAATGATTCTGTATGGATTCGAGATTTTTGTCTTTAAATCAACATTTTGAAAATTTTGATTTTCTCTACGATCTAAGCGAGTTAAAAAATATTCCAAAATAGCAAATATTAAAAAACTGTCAAGATTTACACTCAGTCCTGTGAGTGGGTGAGAGCAGTGACTTCCAACCTTACGAATTATATGAAGAATTACAAACAATGATTCCAAATTTACCCAACTTCATTAAAAATGTGAAACAGCTGCTCCAACACATAACAGAAAATAACTTGAAAGAAATTTACCCAAATATTTCCATTGTCGTTCGAATTTTGTTAACAATACCGATAAGTACTGCCTACGCCAAAAGGAGCTTTTCAAAATTAAAACTAATAAAGAATTATTTAAGAAATACAATGGTCCTGGAAAGACTTTAAGCTTTGGCAGTTTTATCTATTGAAGCATATATAGCATCTAAGCTGAATTACGATACAATTATTAAGGTGTTCAGTAAGGCTAAAAGCAGGAAATTTCTGTTTTTTTAATTTTTCTGTAATGTTAGTCAAAGAATATAGTTTGCATTTTTATAAATAAAAGTTTGACAGTTTCAACCGCTTTTTATTCTATAAAATTCATCTTCTTGCGAATGCAGAGGGCCTCGCGAAATGTACCTTGCCCACATCAAATTTAGGTCTTGCTCCGCCACTGTCTAGTGGGCAGGCAGCTAACAGCCCAGAACCGGTCCTTGATAGAATTGGAATCTTTATATGTGTGCAGCTTTCACCCAAGGTCGTAGGCTTCCACCGGCTAAACCGGGTGAGGTTGGTGCTCTGTAAAGCGCATGCGTAAATCTGACTTTTCGTAATCTGAAAATACAGGAGATTCCACTCTGCCACTAATATTCTAATATACAATAGCAATTTTTTTTCCACGTGTAGTATAGAAATTTGTAATAAAATACATAATGCGGTTATAATAAAATATTGTGCGATTATTTTCATATAATTAAAATTAATATTTATTTATTTTTTAGAGAATACGAGGGAAGCGGCGCTTCCAACGCTTCTAATGACGACAAGCCACTGTTATATATATTCAACAAGGTAGTCGTTTTATTCTACGGATATAACACGGGTAAGCTGCCACTAATTTGAGGTGGAGAGCATATATTTTAAATTAAATAAATTAAAAACATGATTAAAAATTGCAGCCCGGCATTGTGACGATGTCACAATAAATAATTACTCGTTGTTTTTGTTATTTTACAGCAAATTGAATTTTTCTACTCAGAAATGTTAATTATTCCCATAACCTTTCTACAGGGCGGTTTGAATGTCTAAGACAATTTGCAACGTTTCAAGGCTGCATCAGCTACTACCAGCAAACATCAAATTTAGTTTTGTATTCTGTCATTAGCGAGGTTGCGGTCGAAGTTTTCATCTGTAAAACGTGAACGTCGAACATCGAGCGCCGCTCGATGTTCGGCAACCTCTCTATTGTGTAATGTCACTAAAGGAAGAAATTAAGAAAATATATGTTTTTTCCAATAAATTACATACGCAACAAACTTAAAAATTACTTACTACAATTCTACAAATACAATATCAAAAAAGTCCCGTTTTTGAATTGAATGTCTCGGCCAAAAAGAAAAATTGCGTTTGAATGTCCCGGTTTTAAGTTCTCTATCTAGCAAAATTACTCGCAGGTCCTCACATATGTACCACTCTTACATAAATTGATTTTATTATTTAAGAATTAGTATGAATAACAAGTTAAAAGTCATTAAAATTTTACAATTATAAATGTGCATAATCAAAAGCAAACTACATATTAAATAGTTTATTGTACAGTACTTGCTCAGAAAAACTCTCTCTGTATATATTTGCCACCCTAATCTTTACGAAGAAAACTTATTAATTTCTCGCTTTCCATCATTTTGAAATATATATTGATGTTCAAGATAATATATAGTATAATGGAGTGACAAGAATATAATTATTAAAAACAAATTATTTGGTTTAAAATAGATGCATATCTTCCATAAATATTATGCTACAAAAGTTTTTGAACTTATCTGAACACACGTAGAGGTGCAAAGTAAATAAATGTTATAAGTAAAACAAAAACACTTTTTTTTAATGCAATGTACTGTACAGTACAAGCAACTAAAGGTCTGTAAACTAAAACTCTGAAATATAAAAATGAATTTATTCTGGTTGTGGCTTTAAAAAATAAACAATGCAACAAAACAAATTAAAGGAAACATTTGAGTGGTCTGTCAGTTTAATCAAATTGAATCTACTCCATGATCTGCTGCCTTTGTTTTCACACATTTCATTCGTATCCTTATCGTAAATGTACGGAGTTTGTTCTCAGTTCTTTGGTAAGTTTTGCAATGGAATTGGCCTCCCATCCTCCATCACACATTCTAGTATCAAATCGTTCCATTAATCTCAGTTGGATTACATTACATACATTTGTTTTCGCAAGTAATATACTGTATCCTATATTGTGAAAGATAGAAACGGTGTCTTGAGTATAATGGAGTGTTGCCATATTGGCCAAAGCATGTAATCTCCATTCGAATAGTATTTTTTTTTAAGAATGGGTCTCTTATTAATGCACTTCGTAACAAATACCTCCATGTTAACTTTTTTACTTTCACTTCCTTCAACTATTTTACTTTCACTTCCTTCAACTTCCTTCAACATTTTCTTCGCTTCTACTTTCTTAATTATATCATATTGGCTATCATGCGTTTTGGAATGCCCATAGTCCTACATTTAAAATTTTTCTATAGTGAAAAGTTGACCCTTTATCAAACTTCCAATGATTTTTCTACATTCGTCTTCTTTTGAACTTTCCATTTATAAAAGTCTAATGGAATTTTTTTAAAAGAACATTTGGAATTGAATAAGCGACTCACGTGAAACGAAAAATCAATTTCTTTTTGAGTGCACATGTGCAGAAAAAAAAAATGGAGAAACTTAGATTATGTAAAAATGAATAAAAATATGTTGTTCTAGATTTTTAGTTTACACGCCTATATATTAAATCCGATAGTTAATATCTAATTAAAACATGAATAGGCAAAAATGTATTCGAATTAATTTATAAACGTGAAGAAAGTTATTTAGAAATAAGGCATTATGAAATACAGATTTTTTTCAATTACGTTTAATATACAAAATGACATTTCTAATAATATATGATACAAAATGTTTAAAAAATATAATTAACAAATAAATCTGTTTATTAAAAACATATATTCATGTTTAATAAACTTTGATATTTTTGTAAAAATATAAATAATTTATGTAAATCTTATACTGTATAAAACTATATTTGCTCTATATATTCATTAAATATTAAAAATAATAAAATTTAGAACACGCTAATAAATTTTGCATTTCAAAATAAAAGCTATTTCAATATGTTCAAAAGAGATTCCTAGTTTATTGAATTCAGCTTGTACTGTCTGTGAATTTAGTAAATTCAGGTCTCCTTGAGCGGCAGACTATGCCTTTACTGACTCGGCCGATCAAGTCTAGTAACTCACACAATGCAGAATCCTAAAAAAAAAACAATTGTCTGAGGACTTTGAGGAAAAACACAAACTGATCTTTTTCCATTTTTTTCGTGTTTGTTTTTTAACTCAAGAAAAAAGACAAAATTTTAAAAAAATTAAGGAGTTTAAGTGAGAGTCAAAACCCAGATCTTGAAAGAAGAAGATAAATTCTTTTCGGCCGTAGAGAAAAACAAAATCATAACTAATTTAATAGGCGTATTATTTTGCCAAAATACAGTCGACCTCTCTATAACACTGTCGATTATTCCGTTTTATATGAATTCCATGTTGTACGAGTCACTTAGATTTTACAAATACGTGTGAACGGCTCACGTATTTGTAAAAACCAAGTGACTCGTACAACATGGAATTCGTATAAAACGGAATAATCGACAGTGTTATAGGGGAGTCGACTGTAATTGAAGTTTTTAAATTAATTTTCTAATGTGGTGACATTCCATTATGGCGAAATTTTTCGCTAAAATCGTTTCTCGTCACAAGCGCTTTTACAATAACGTCCATATTGAAAAATATTTAATACAGTTAAATAACTTTAATCAATATCTAAAGTATTATTATTACTTCGAGAGTTTCTGTTTTACATATTACATTACATTCCAATTTTCCACACGTAACATTATACACACAGAATTACCAAGATATAATCATTTGTAATGGATATCTCGCGATAAAGTGACATTGCGTTACAAAATATTATCTTTTATCGCATATTTTGACAATGATTTAGTAGCTTATTACAAAGAATTTTAAATATTTTAAATGCTTTTTCGTTCTTATTAAAAATTACTTTGTTTTTTTATTTTCGCACATAAAATATATATATATTTGGTTAAATCGCTATTAACATTGACCGTGAAAACGCGTTCAATGTTAAAAGGTTATTGTGATTCGTAACAGGTTATTGTCTATTAGAGTAGAGCCTTTAAAGTACATTCAAGATGGCGGGCATGAAAGGTAAAGTTTTGTTTGGGTAATATTGATTTGACAGAATATATAAAATTTTAATAAAAATCTTATCGTAATCATTTTTTAAAATTTGTTTAATTGATTTTATTCGATTTTTTGAATTCCGAATTTCTGAATTTTTTGAATACAATACAATACAATACAATCAATTGTTATATCATAACACATACTTTTCAATTACTCTGTTTACTATGAAACTATTTTGCAATCCATGTAAACTATGAGATTTTTCATTCTTTTTAATAAAAGTTTAGTAATATTATTGAATATTTACAAAATATTTTGTTTTATATTTGAAATTCAATGTTTTCTTTGAAACATTCTTAAGTAGAAAAGGAAGTAATCGAAAATAAAACAGTGTCTTATGAATAATGAATTGTAAAATTGGTCTAGAACCACGTTTCTATATTGGTGGTCCTTGGAACTCTGTAAGGCTCCACGGTCCATTGTAGTGTGGGGATTTTAGGTGAACAAGAAACGTTGAGAAACACTGGTCTAGAGCAGTGGTGCCAAACTATAGTCTTCATGCTAAATCTGGGCTGTGAATGTATTTAACCTATAAATCAGGGATGGGCAACCTTTTTCCATGCAAGGGCTGCATTTCGAAACTTTTTAACTGACGCGGGCCGCGTATAAGAGAAAAGAGGGGAAAAAAATGTCGGTAAATCACAATTATTTATTTGTGTATAATTATAAATTAGCATAGGTATACAGCTGTCCCTTGATAGTCCGACGTTTTGTAATCCGACATGCTCGGTAGTCCGACGCACCTCCCGTCAAGGTACCCGTCTCCGTTATGTGTCTGTTTGCACAGAAGCATGTTGTGACATGAATCTCCCCACCCAGTTCTTACACAATGACACATTTCATGTGTTTTCTGTGAGCAGTTCTGTTCGAACAGTTGGAGTAGGGAATATTGTAGGCTACTGCTAGCAAAACAATGCCAAATATGTAATCACTTTCGGTAATCCGGACACTTTTGGTAGTCTGACACTCCTTTGGTCCCATACCTGTCAGATTATCAAGGGACAGTTGTACTTAATTTAGCTTCTGGAGCTGATGTAAATGGAATATATTGGAAATATTTGGTTAAATATTAGTCACTGCTAACTTTAAATTAGTTTCGGTGTGTCTATTAGTTGGTTTTTTGTTTTCATTTTAATAAATTCATTGTGGAAAAACTATTCACATACATAAGTTATAAGAAAATAACATTTGAATTTTTGCTGCATACTTCCTTAAGCTGGGAAATCAATATATTTATTCATATTTTATGTAGGCCACGGGTTGCCCATCCCTGCTATAAACGATAGAAATAAGTCTACTTTTGTATGTATGGAATATACAAAATATTGTAGTCCATCTACTTACAACTTACACTCGGTTTGACCCATCAGTCAGTTTTGAGTACCATTAGTCTACATTGAAAATAATATAAGTCATGAAATCACTTATCGGCCTGTGTGTCAAGTTTACTCCTTAAAATCTGAAAATACACTAAAAAATTATTAAAGCTTAGGCTTTGAAACCATTAAGCCTTTTAATTATCCAAACAAAATTTTTTATTGTTTTTTTTTTTTTTGCTTTCCCTGAAATGTTCAAAATTTTGTTCATTTTTCACTTTAGATAATTGATATTCATAGAAATTTATGTATTCATATAAATTTATATTTATAAAATGTATTTAATATTCAATTAAATCTTTGGAATTCATATAAATTTCTATGAATACATAAATTTGGGAATTATGTTTGAAGTACAGTACTCATATTCACAGCTTCTTTTCATCTTCTAGAAGGCCTTTTTCATATTCATCTTAGATTTAGCCAGATCCATAACAGAGATGTTAGTTGAAGTATAATAGGTGAAAATGATGATATTCTGCAAGAATTTCTATGAATTCTTACAGGTATTGATTTTGAGGGACCAAGACTTGAATCAAGGTCTCTCATATCAATACATACTATTCTTGTTATTCTTGAAGATCTTGTTATTTCTCCCCCCAAAAATTAAAGGGTCTAAAATGAAACCTTGCACAGGGCAGATGAAAAACTAGTTAAGACATAGATTATTGCTAATTACAATATATAGTAAATTATTAGGTATTCATTCTAAGTTTCAACATAATTGAAATGTCTGTTCTATTTTCTCTTATTTTTGTTATTTGTTCTAATTTAATTCAAATTTTAGATTACAAAAGATTATTAAATTTTTTTCAAAATTTTCATAATCTTTTGCTAACCTACAGATATTTCTTATGCTAAGAAAAAGATTATCAATTTTAATAAATTTCAAAATATATCTTGATAGCTTGGCAGTTGTCTTTAATTTACACAGAACAAATTTATGAGCCAATGACACAGAACAAATTTAGAGCCAATGGCAACAGTTGAATTGAATTGGATTGAATCTTATTTGAAAAAAAAAAAAATTATATTTATCAAACAATTTCTGAAATTGAATTGCAATCAGTCTGAAAATGTAAAAGCTGTCAACTAAAAGTAAAGCTGTAAATGATTATATTATATAGTTTAATTCTAAAAAGTAAATAGATGTGACTTTGACTTGTTATAGTTATTACTGTAATCACTGATAATCATATTTGTAATTATAGAAAACTCTTGTAATTTATAATATAACTGCCATTAAAAATTCTGTTATATTAGTTGTAAGAATATTTTATTGAGAAAAGAAATGAAATGTTAAAACTTTTATTTTTAAATTTTAAATGTTAATAATAGATTACTTGCATTCTTTCAAATGAATGTATAGAACTGTTTATTAATTAAACAAAATAGAATATTCTTTCAACATAAGATAATTCAAACCAGAATGTGTTTTGAATTATCTAATTAAAAAAATTATTCAAAATTTATATTAATTAATAAGAAATGAGTAAGCTTGTAGGACATTGATTTTCTAGAAATCAGCAATCACCCATTTTTCTTAAATCTTGTTACAGACACAACACTGTTATAAAAAGGTTTTGTGGATTGTTATTACTCAATGCAGTGTTAAGATTAGAAGTCGTTTTGTGTTAAAATTTTTACTGCAAAATAATCTAGATAATATTTTTTTATCTATCTATATTTAAGTATCTATTTTTGAAAGATTCCTAACTTTCAAAAATTTGACTTAATTGACTTAGGATTTATATTTACTCAACTTAGAAATTAAATATAATTTTTGTAATTGCATAAAATTTAAGTTTACAATTAAATAGTATTATGATTAATAAAAGAATATTTTAAATGAAAAAAATGATTTGATATAAAATGATAAATACAATTTGTTTTTCACTTCTTTTTCACCAAATTTAAATTAAATGAATCCTAACACCAGTGGTAGGAATTATTGTTCCTTTATTATCTAGGTCTTAATCAATGATTCCTAGATCCAAGTCATCTTGATTTTATTAATTCATTAGATATGATAAAGTCAAAAACAGTTTGATTTAAAATATTTTTCCCTTTAAAATATCCCACTAGCATTTTATTAACATTTCATCCATTGCTGTTGCTTCATTTTGTTTTCTGTGTACTGAAATGGAAACCTTTCAACATTTTCATTTCTTCACTGTATATCATTCTTGTCTCTTTCTGGGAATCAATATTGTCATCTCTGTCTCTGTTTTCCCCTTTCTTTCTTTCTTTTTAGTTCAGTTTACATCTTCTGTTATGTTTGTAATGTGTCTGTTGATAACCAGTTATGTATATTCTTGTTTTTCATGTTTTCATAGTCAATATTTTTTGCAATAAAAGAAGTTTTCTTGTAGTTTCTTTTAATCATTATCTCAATTGTGATATTGAATTTTAGATAACTGATATTGTATTGAATTTGATATAAATTTTTATTTGAATATATTTTAGTGGACAAATTGTTATTAAAGTTTTGTTGGAATAACAGCTACTATTCTGATAGAATAAGGTGTATTTCTAAATTTGTAATAAGTGTGAATGACTGTAAGGAAATATTCCTAAAGTTATCAAGTATCATCTTACGATAGTTTAAACATTAAAGTTGTTGCTTATTATTTTTAATTAATTAAATTCAATGACAGATTATTAACTTTTTGAATTTATCTCAAGTTAAAATATTTTTGAATATATATAAATAGACTTTAGATTACATGTTTTATTTAATAAATATTGTATGTTAACTCTGTTTATTGTAAAGAAATAAAATGATAATAAAACAATAATTTATTTTATTACATTTATACAGCATTAGCTAGTATAAATGAAATGCAAGTTTTGTTTTTTAAAAAATACTGAATGGTAGTTTACTATTTACTTATGCTGATTTGTAAAAAAGTAACAAAATTTGTATTTATATTCTGTTGTTTATGTTTCAACTTATTAAAAGGGGGAAAAAATGGTGTCAGTAACCTTTATACTAAATGTTTTTAACTGATAACCTTCTTCAGAATTTTAAGTTTATAAATATCTCTAGATTAAAACTCAAAATTGTAGAATAAATAAATGAATTATAACTATAAATCCCAATATAATTTTTACTATATTTCTCTTAAATAAATATATATGTATATAAAATTTTATTAAACTAAATTATTATTTTGAATCTTTTCTTAAATTCAAATTATAAAATCAAAAAGTAATTTTAATGTTATGCACATTTTTATTAGGAATTTTATGTTATAGTGTTTTAATTCTTATGAGAACCAAACTCCAACTTAAATCATCCCATTTATATATATCATTATCAATATTTTTACATTTATCTAAAAGTAAAAGCAATTAAATATATACAATAGCTACATAAAAAGCTAATTGAAAGTAATTGTAGGCTTTAAGATTTCAGATTTCCTATTGTTTCTATAAATATATATATATATGGATACTTTATTAAATAACTATAAATATCTGGCCATTTTTATCTTAAGCCATATATTATAGATTCATTTTTTCATACATCCTATAGAATGGCATAAACAGTCATTTAAACTATAGATTTGATGTTTTTTAAATATCGTTTTTTATGTTAATCCAATAATTTATCAATATATTTGTTCATTGTAAGTGGAAAAGAAATCTAACCTAACTTTTCAGCATTTTTTCAATAAAGTACAGTAGCTTTATTTTCATCTTATATCTGGGTACCTTAAGCCTTGACATCATTGAAACGTCTGAGAAGGTGGAACAATATATAATAAAATAACTTGCACTTCTCACTCTTTTCCAGCAGACAGTTCTAAGAGAACCAAACTAAACTAAACTTTATGTTCTTTTACCTGAAGAGGGCCATAAAAGTAGCTGAAAACATTAGTTTTCATAGAAACTGCCTATTGGAAGAGTGAGAAATATAAGTTATTTTACTTGACATCATTGTTGGTCCTATACATAGGCTGCACATTAAGCCTAGTAATTATTTTTAGTATCTACATCTTAAAATATGAAGCATAAGAGTTTGTTTTGTCTGTTCTCAGAACTGATTTTACATCCATTTCATTCTAAATTGTATAAAATGCATAGTATGAATATGATAAAAATATTCATTTCAAAAAATGTCATCCATTTAATCATGCATATGAATTTAAATATTAAAAAAGTCATATTTTTGTTTTAATTGTGGCACAAGATTCATTCATTATACTTTTTTAGTTAAAAATTTTTTTTTTTTTTTTTTTTTAACAAAAGTTCAGAATCTTCCAATAAATTTAAATCCAAAATGCTTACTTGATGTGAATACAAATATAAAATGAACTTTTCTTCGTTAATTAACAAAATAATTAGAATATATGAAGACTACTGATTAAGGAAATAATTGCTAATATTAAAAATTTGTTTCATTTATTATGTCATTTTGAATTTGTTTGATTTACTAAATATAAACTCAGTACACAAAGCATAACACAAAGCAGACGTCCTACATATAAACTCAGTATTTATTGAATATAAATTATTGAATTCAATTCTGAGCATTGAGATAGATTATGTATTAAAATTATTTCAACTTAAGAATTTTGATGTTAGAATCGTTTTATGTTTCTTAAAAATGTAGATATTTTAAATTGAAACAAAGAAATATTAAGATATTTCTAAATATTTCATAAAATTTTTAAATTATATCTTTAAAGAATTTTGCATAGGAATTTATTAACATCAATAGTTTTTAGTTTGTAATTTTAATGTTAGCAACTGTTAATCATAAATCTATTTACAGAAATATATATGTATATATTAGTTTAATACAGGGGTGTCCAACCCACGGCCCGCAGGCCGCATGCGGCTCAAGGCAAGTTCCAATGTGGCCCAATAAAGGTGTAAACAAAACCGACAAATGTTTTAATTTTTTATTATTTATTTATTTCAACGGCATAAACTCAGAAAAGAAGTTTCACAAAGCCATAAACCTTTATTCATATTTTAGTTTTGAGCGGAAATGAAATATTTTCATACACTTGGAGATGTGTGAATGAGGAAGGATTACTAAATAAAGCTAGAGTTGTGACTCAAAGGATTATAGACCCAAATTTGGTGAAAGGAGAGAAAGGACAAAAGCTAAAAAGTTGTCAGAAAGGTTAAATAGTTCTTCTGTTAGGTAAATATTGAGTCTTAATTTTCCAACCTTTCTCACTTCTTTATCTTTTGTCCTTTCTGTTCTTTTTCCGAATGTGGCTCTATAATCCTTTGAGTCAAAACTCCAGCTTTATTTAGTATTCCTTCCAGCGTTGCAAGATTTGGCTACATTGCGCCAAATGTGGCTACTTTTTTAGTTTAACGTAAAAAAATATCATTTGGCGCTTTGGCTACTTTTGGGGCTACATATCATTTATAAATATATTAGTCGAATAAAAATGCACTTTAAAATGGTGTTTCGTCGCTTTTTATTAATCAGAGACTCAAATAAAGCAAATATTTGCGTTTTATCAAATAAATGAATTTATCTATTTCTAAGTAAAAATTGAAAGTGTCTGTAGAAGTAATTTTTTAAAATATCCTATTTCGTGATAAAGTTTTAATACTTATTATAATAATCTAGACATGTTAATCCTTAAATATACTTGTATATTGAACCACAAGTATATATTATATATACTTGTGGCCCAAAACTCCTTAACTTCTTTCAATGCGGCCCAGAGAAACAAAAAGGTTGGACACCCCTGGTTTAATACGTATGATTGTTATTTTAACAATAATTTATTTTGAAAATAAAATCATTGTTTTTCTTTTCATTTTATCTTCATTTGCTGTTTTCTTGGATGCATCTACAGAGTAAGTTCATTAAACTTATATTTTCTTTTTCTATAATAGCTGTAAAATAAAAATTTTTAATTTATTTAATATAATCTATTTTTTGTTTTTTGAAATTTAGATTAATCGGATTAGCTTTTTCTGGTTCTATTGGTATGACTTTAGTTGTTTTGGGATGCGCACTCCCTAAATATGAGTAAGTATAAATATAGAAATTAGGTAACTGTTTATTAGTCTTAACAGATTAATAATTTTAAAATATCTTTTAATTAAATTTGAAGTTTTTTTAGTAACACGCTTGAATCAGACAATTTTTGAAAAATATTTTAACAAACTCATTTACATTGCTTAAGACAACTAATAAAATATTGATGAGTTAGCATTGAAATGTTAGAAAAGTTATATTGTACTGTAGTTATAAGATATATAATCTTATTATTATTGTAATGATGATAGTGATAACTTTAAAAAAGTTTTTACATAAAATAAAGTACATTTTTTATATTTAATAAATTTAATTGCACTACAATGGAAACACAATACACATATTATAGTAAAATCTTTTATTTATTATGATTCAAATATAGAAAGAAAAATTGATTTTCTTAATGGAGTATGAATTGATGGTAAATGGTTATTAATTGGTAAGATAATTGAAGTAAATCACATTTTCTTAGAAATGGATTGTATTTATTTATGATCCTGCCTGTTTTTGATTACATTGTTATAAATTGTTCTAAAAATGAATATATATATTGCATTATTTATCATTGATACAAAGTAGAGTTGACATTTTCAGATACCAATAATTGTCCAATCAATCTATCATATACTCACTTCTATTTATACTCTACATTTGCTAATATATGAAAGTCTGAAACCTCATTGATTTAGAGAATATTTACTTTGTTTGCTAAACATTTAAATTCAAATATAAAGAAATAAACATTTACAAATTGATTTACAGGAACCTTTTAGATCAGGACATAGGCAATTGTAATTGTCTAGTTTATCTAAGCTTGACATCAGCCTTGTTTTTAGGAAAAAATTTAGGCATACCTAGAATAAATTTATAATATTATAGAAAAATTTCCAGGTAGAAAAAATCATTGCCATCAACATTGCTTGTATATTGCACATTCATTGCTACGCACCCCCTATTAAGTTGGCACCCTCCAAAGGTGATGACACCCATATATGATATGGTCATTGCAGACAAATCGTATGGTGAGGATGCTCTGTCTATCCTGGCTTGGTTTAATAGACATATTTGTTAACTGTAGTGATAAGTATAGTGAGAGATCCAACAATTATTAATGATTGGTAACCATTACTTTTTAATCACAGTGATTTTTCTTAGTGATCATGTTGTAGTTTTATAGCTACATAGCCAATCAGATTTAAAGTTTCATCTATGGCCTGTGATCTATATTCTGTCAATCAATCAAGTCTATGGTCATTAAGAGGGAAGCTGTGGATGTTTCCCCAGGCCCAGAGAAAATTTAGTAAAAATACTATTAACTTCACAGGATTTAGAGTTTACTAAGAAACAAAAGGAGCCTGCTCTACCATTGGGTCTCAAACTCTTGATATACCTGTTTGTGTAATTATGTAAATTTTTGTAACTATAAGTGATATTTTTATGGTCAGTTCTTCAGCATAGTTACAGAAATCACCATCAGAATTAATTGTTACTGGAAAATAATTTAAGGCTTTTGAGTGAAGCTCAATATTTGACAATGAAGCATAACAGTAAACTCTACAAAATAAAATACTTGTAAGCATTAAAATTTAGCCAAAGTTAAACACATTGCTTAATTAGCTGAAAAATTCTAATATATGTTGCTTATTCAGTCAACTATTGGTTTGTTTTTCTTATGTATGTTATGGACTAAATCAGTGTTTCTTAACAGGGGGCCCATAAGAAGTTTGCTGGGGGCTGCCAAATTATGCAAAATTGAGGCTATGAAAATGAAATTACAAAGATGGATCCAAAGAATAGATTCAAATATATATGAAATGTTTTCATTCTATTCACAATTAATCACTGATTCAAAATTTCAGTTTGAGAAACAAAATGTAAATTCCTTATTTAAATGTCNCAAATTTAGCAAAATTGAGGCTATGAAAATGAAATTACAAAGATGGATCCAAAGAATAGATTCAAATATATATGAAATGTTTTCATTCTATTCACAATTAATCACTGATTCAAAATTTCAGTTTGAGAAACAAAATGTAAATTCCTTATTTAAATGTCACCTTTTAAAATTAATTGATAAATTTGATAAATATTTTTCTAATGATGAAGTTCACATTACAAAACTGTGGATTCAAGATCTATACAACAATTATAAAAATACCAATTTATCATCAGCTGTTGAAGATACATTATTTGAATTAATAAATAATTGTAATTTGAGATCTGTTTTCTAAACTAAAAGTGTGTCCCAATTTTGGATACAAATTTGTGCAGAATATCCTCCTCTGTTTTCAGCAGCAATGCAAACTTTGCTGCCTTTTGCTAGTACATATTTGTGTGAAAAGGGATTCTCAACTATGGTGGATATAAAAACAAAAAAACGCAATCTATTGCAATTAGATGTCTGTATGCGGATAACATTACAAACAATTGAACAAGAATTAACAAATTAGTTGAGGATATTCAGCAGCAGAAATCTCATTAAATTATTTTTGAATATCTTTTGTGTTTTCTATGAATTTTTAAATGTTTCTTATTTTATTTTTTGTTAAAATTAATGAGTTTTTATGTTTAATTGTGAAGTTTGAATGTTATTTAAATAGATAATGAAATAATAAAGTTATGTTTTACATTTATTACATACTTTTCAATTACTCTGTTTACTATGAAACTATTTTGCAATCCATGTAAACTATGAGATTTTTCATTCTTTTTAATAAAAGTTTAGTAATATTATTGAATATTTACAAAATATTTTGTTTTATATTTGAAATTCAATGTTTTCTTTGAAACATTCTTAAGTAGAAAAGGAAGTAATCGAAAATAAAACAGTGTCTTATGAATAATGAATTGTAAAATTGGTCTAGAACCACGTTTCTATATTGGTGGTCCTTGGAACTCTGTAAGGCTCCACGGTCCATTGTAGTGTGGGGATTTTAGGTGAACAAGAAACGTTGAGAAACACTGGTCTAGAGCAGTGGTGCCAAACTATAGTCTTCATGCTAAATCTGGGCTGTGAATGTATTTAACCTATAAATCAGGGATGGGCAACCTTTTTCCATGCAAGGGCTGCATTTCGAAACTTTTTAACTGACGCGGGCCGCGTATAAGAGAAAAGAGGGGAAAAAAATGTCGGTAAATCACAATTATTTATTTGTGTATAATTATAAATTAGCATAGGTATACAGCTGTCCCTTGATAGTCCGACGTTTTGTAATCCGACATGCTCGGTAGTCCGACGCACCTCCCGTCAAGGTACCCGTCTCCGTTATGTGTCTGTTTGCACAGAAGCATGTTGTGACATGAATCTCCCCACCCAGTTCTTACACAATGACACATTTCATGTGTTTTCTGTNTTTAAACGCGCGTTTAACGCGCGTTGAAAAACGCCTAGTGTGTACAGGGTCTAATATGGGCATTATGAAGTCATTATGAATAATGACAAACAAAATTGGGCACTGTAATAAATTTCATGTTTTTTATCACAATTTATCAGATTGATCAGTCACTATGAATACTGTTATCACCTGGTTGGGCAAAGTGATAATAATATCTTGAGGAGTGATCATGCAATATACACTAGTCAATCAGCACTTGTCATGTGCATATTGCATTTGGTATGAAATTTTAAATTCATGTGACCTGTAGTTAATGTTGTGCATTTTAATTTTACTTTTGCTTCTTAAAATAGTGTTTTCTTCTTTGGAAAACAGTAACAATGATCGCTCTATCATTAAGTGATATGAATAACCACTTCAACAACCAATTAAATGAGTTAATATCAGCAAAAAATCAAAACAGTCAAATTTTTACAAAATCAGTGTATTTGACAATGATACAAAAAGTGAAAGTCAAAAATTAAAGTGACTGAAGTTACCAGAAGAATATCGACATTTTAATAGATTATGATGTTGTATATCGGAGAAATAGAAAAATTAATTATGCCTGTAAAAGAAGGTAATTTAATTAAATATTATGTTCACACTGAAGAAATATTTTAGATATTGCATGATGACCATATTGCTATTGACCATTGTGGCAGAAACCTTCTGGAAAAAGAATTAAATACAAAATATTAAAAAATATTACAAGGGATATGAGATATGATCATAATTTACTTGAACATATGTGAAATTTGTCAGAAAAAATAGGAACATTCTTAATGCTTGGTAGTTAAGCCAATTTTAAGTGATGAAATGAACTTGAGATATCAGGTCAACCTTATAGATATGCAATCACAAGCCGATGAGCAATATAAATTTATACTCATGTAACAAGATCACCTGACTAAATTTGTTCAACTAACACCATTAAAAACCAAAAGTGTTAAAGATGTAGCCTATGTTCCTTTAGACATTCTTACAATTTTCGGTGCACTGAGTATTCTACAGAGTGATAACAGCAGAGAATTCACCAATAATTTCATCAAAGAACTGTGTAGTATGTGGCCTGAGTTAAAACTGGCACAGAAAGCCTACAATTGTTTAAAGTTGGGAAAGAAAATTTACATTTTTGTGACTTTTTTGTCAAGTTTTGATACTTGACAAGTATCCTTCCCTCTTGGGCCAAAAAGAAGAAACTTGCCAAAACAGTTAATGAATATATATTTTACAGCATGCTATGTTCATCACCATTTTTGAATGCATTTTTATATGTTGGAAACATTTCAATATGCTGATATATCATCATCAGTTACATCTCTAATACAAATTATATTATATGCAAATTAACAATCATTATAAGTAAATGAAAAAATTTTCTAAACAATTCTATAAAAAAGTTACATTTTTATTTTGAACCTTTTAATTAAGGTAAGGTATAATATTTTTTGAAATATATTTCACTGTTAATTGTTTTCTGTCATTGTTAATATAGCTGAATTAATCAATGCATCTTTAATTAACTTAACAGTGTGTGAAGTATGATAGCTGGATGGCTGAGTGACTAAAGTGGCAGCCTACCAGGACTAGGATTAAAAGCAGATGGATTGAAAAACCCCAGAAATTTTTGGGGATAGTTGTCCAGATATGTCAAGCACTGTCTCTCACCACCTGACCACATTATGATTATGGCCATAATCATAATGGGCTTGCTAAAAAGGCCTTCTTAATGCCTTTAAGGTGGAAAGAGTTAAAAGTAAAACAAAAAAGTGGATGAAGTTTAATGCAGTTAAAAGTGGAATATACTTTTCACTTTCAACTGTCCATTCCTGAAAATAGCTGATTAACCAGATTGAAAATGTTAACCCATTATAGAGGTTGCAGCCAACGTTTTCAGCCCAAAATGTGAATGTTGGACATCAAGCGCCGCCATCTGGCAATTCTAGATGGTTGATAATAGCATTCACTACATCTAGCATGGTGAGTCAAAGTTCGGCTTAAATTTCTTCCTTTTTTTGTGTTTGGGGTTAAAATTATGACATATTTTATTAAAATAATGATTATTTAAGCATTTATGAATAATAATGCAAAGAAGCAGACAATTTTAATCCAGAAATTATTCAATTATTCAATTTTTTTTGCAAGTGATGTGAAGTGCCTCTAGAATTTACATATATTTCTGTTCATAACAGCTTATAATTCTGTAGGAGTAGGTTTGTTCTTTCACAGCATCTTCTGCCATCAACAGCATAATACGTTTGTAAATTTTCTAAAAATAATTTCCCGTCCGAGTTCAAACGTCAAATGTGTACTTCTGCTTGATACAAGTTTAATATTTGAACTTTGACTGCAACCTCTCTACTGTTACAGAGACATTTATTTCAGCAGAGTTATAATAGTGATTAGTTCATCCTTATAATTAAGAATAATTTTTACTTGTGCTGTTTTGAATTGTAGTCACATTGTTTATTTCAATTATATAATGTTAATTTTAAATATAAACATTAATATTAATTCTTTTTATGTTGATGAAATTATATATTGCAATTGATTTCTAACTGTCAGTTTTGTAATTTCATTACAAAACTGAAATATTTTCAATAATTAGGATAATATACTTTTTAGGAAATTTAGCAATATAATTATATTCGATAAATAAATTATGATATTTATATTGTTTTCAAATTTTACTATAAATTGTCCAATTTTTTTTTCTTAATGTTTTTAGCAACTGGTGGCCATTCTTTGTTGTTCTTTTCTATTGTATGGCACCTATCCCAACTGTTATTTCACGAAGATATCGAGATGATATGGGAACAAGTAGTGCTTGTCAAGAACTAAGTATTTTCATTACAACAGGAATAGTTATTTCTGCTTTTGGATTACCAATTGTTCTAGCAAGAGCACCATTAGATGAGCCTGTGGTAAATTTAAAAACTATTATTTTTAATTATGATTTATCAATGGATTTAATAATTATGTATATTATTTTGTTAATACTTTTTCAGATAGAGTGGGGTGCATGTAGTTTGATCTTATCAGGAAATGTTGTTGTTTTTCTGACCATTCTTGGATTTTTCCTGGCTTTTGACAGTGATGATGTAGATTATAGCATGTGGTGACAGAAGTCATTTCTGATCTCTATGCCACTTTCTGCAATGAATTTCAACCAGTGTCTTTTTGTAATAACATAATGTATTCATACATATTCAAAACATTGTTTTTATCATAATGAGGTTCAGAGGACAAAATTTTTAATACATTATTTGATTTATTTAATTAAATAGAACTTAATCTAAAATTGTTTAATTGATTACTTAAAATACTTAAAAAACTGCTTAATTATAATATTATAAAAAATATTGATATATTATATTAATTTTTAAATGTGATGGATATAACAATTATTATTGTTTTATGTTGTAAAAGTTTTGTGATATGTAGCATGTATTAAATAGTAAATTTTTGTTATGTTGTTTAATGTTTTAGCTTTAAATCTTTTTAAAGCATAATATACTCTTTTTTTACTCTTAATATATNTAAAAACTATTATTTTTAATTATGATTTATCAATGGATTTAATAATTATGTATATTATTTTGTTAATACTTTTTCAGATAGAGTGGGGTGCATGTAGTTTGATCTTATCAGGAAATGTTGTTGTTTTTCTGACCATTCTTGGATTTTTCCTGGCTTTTGACAGTGATGATGTAGATTATAGCATGTGGTGACAGAAGTCATTTCTGATCTCTATGCCACTTTCTGCAATGAATTTCAACCAGTGTCTTTTTGTAATAACATAATGTATTCATACATATTCAAAACATTGTTTTTATCATAATGAGGTTCAGAGGACAAAATTTTTAATACATTATTTGATTTATTTAATTAAATAGAACTTAATCTAAAATTGTTTAATTGATTACTTAAAATACTTAAAAAACTGCTTAATTATAATATTATAAAAAATATTGATATATTATATTAATTTTTAAATGTGATGGATATAACAATTATTATTGTTTTATGTTGTAAAAGTTTTGTGATATGTAGCATGTATTAAATAGTAAATTTTTGTTATGTTGTTTAATGTTTTAGCTTTAAATCTTTTTAAAGCATAATATACTCTTTTTTTACTCTTAATATATTTATAGATAAGTCATTTCGTATATATTTATTTATTAAAATAAAATTTAATTTCATATAGTCACAATTTTACAGTTTATAAACAACTCTAGAATACTTTGTTCATAAAAACAATACGTTTCATTGCAGAATAAGAATCTTTGAAATATTTTCTCTAATTGATATTGAACAGAATGTAAACTATAGAGAATTAGCTTTTTATAATCAATTTACAAATACCTGTACTATATTAACACTATTATTCAAATAACAATACAGATCATGAATATCTCATATACCCCATATGTATATAAATGAAATATATATTTTGTGTCAGAAAAAGCTTTAATGATGATTAACTATCATCATAGTTATATATTTAAAAAATTATGAGTTGTTAATTTACCTATTTCTTCCTTGAATTTAATATATTTAATTATTTTTTAAATGATTACTTATATAATATAGTCTGCATCACATGAAAATATAAATTGCATTTACAAATTCTTAATCAAATATGAAAATTGTTTAATGTGTAAAAAATGAATGATAAAATAAGAAAAAAGTAATATTTCTTTTTAATAATAATAGTTATGCAGACTATATTTACTGGCAATTTCTTAAAATAAAATGTAGTGTTTTATTTAAAAATAATATATTTACTATAGGT
Organism: Centruroides sculpturatus; assembly: GCF_000671375.1. Lineage (NCBI taxonomy): Eukaryota > Metazoa > Arthropoda > Arachnida > Scorpiones > Buthidae > Centruroides > Centruroides sculpturatus. Next base: position 764,055 of record NW_019384296.1, on the reverse strand, counting down.
TATATTGAATACCATCAGTTCTTAGAAATTTGGATATAATTAAGTTGTAATAAATGAACTAACATTTTTATACAAAATTAAACTTTTTTCATGCTAAAACAAAAATGAAATTGTACAAAATAATAATCCAATTAAATGCAATGTATATATTTAAACTGTAGGAAGAAAAACTTAAATTCATTCTATGATTTAAAATATTTTTTCTTGAAGTATTGCATTTTATTATTTTTTTTTAACTAAATGAAATGATGTATTTCCAACAATCTCTTTTTTTCTACAGTACATATGCTGTAAATTATACTTACTACATATATACATTTTATATATATATATACATTACTGTAAGTAGTATTTAATACTATATGTAGTACAATATAATTTTTATTATTGTTACTTGTATTATTAAATTATATATGTATTTTATAGGTGTGATGTAAAGCTATGGAACTATATAAATATTATGGGTTTTTATTTTACTGTCTTTCATAATAATCTGCAGTTAAAGAGTATACAGCTGTATCAGCTGAAAGTTTTAAACTTGATGTATAGTATAACGTTTTTGCTGTATGTTTCTTACATTTTGAAATTATTCCTTAACATAAAAGGCAGATTGTTATTAAAAGTTTAAAATAATCTGATTAAACTTGAATAGGAGTTATTTAAAAATAAATTTATTATAAAAGTAATTAATGAAGTTTGGAAACATTTTAGTTCATTAGATATTTAATCTTCATATCAAGCATATTTAATTTTTTATAGAAATTATAATTATTTGTTAGAAAAATTGTCATGATTGTAGATAATGTATCTTGATAAACCAATATTAATCATAAAATTGTTGCAATAAAATTAATTATTCAAATAATTGCATTAAAAAAAAAGAATTGTTTTTCTTTAAAATTAGAATTGAAAATTCAACTATAAATATTTATATTATATGTTAGTTCAAATTTTAAGATATTGTGACAGAAAATATCTAAAACGAAATAACTTATATTTAGTCTTAAGAACTCTGATAATGGATGTTTTTAAATGAAATAAGCAATAAAAAAAATTAATTCTTATTAAAAATTTAAGATACTTTTCAAATTTTATTTAAGAAATTAATTATAAAACTTTTGTTTTGAAGTTTACTTTGTAAAAAAATTGTTGAATTATTTACGATTTACTATAACTTTATGATGAAATTTAATATAGTATAGACTTTTCTACAATAAGTTTGAATCATCCTTACTTGCAATTTATACATATTTTTTCATTTCTCATTTATATTATAATATATACATATAAATATATATAACAATTCATAAGCAAATTAAGACAGTAGGTCTAATATATAAATATTTAATTTTTACAAATTTTAAAACTAATATAATTGTTCACGATTATAGTTCATTTTTGTAACTTCAGAAAACATAATTGTTGTACATACGTACAAATCTGTACATAATTGTTTGTTGATTTTTGCTATTTAATATTTATTCGATAGCTAATAGTAGGCGTATAACAATCGTCAAAAGATTGCATTTTTAAAACAATAGTAGACTTTGCAATAATATTGAAAATGGAAAATTTAGAAACGTTGACAAGCAAAATTTCTAAATTTGGTACGATATCGTCTCGTTCGGATACACATACTACAAGTAGTTTAGAAGAAACAAGAATAAGCGAGTTAAGTAACTGTGAAATTACTGATTTAATCGAAACGAAAGTGTCCCGTAATGAATTCTTGACACGAGAAAACATATTGTTGGAAATTCATCTTCATCGCATTGGAAAAGATGATCTGAAAGAAGAACGAAAGTCTATTCGAAAATCTAGACCTTCATCTATTATGTTAAAGAGACGTAACACTTATTTTGATATGAGTCTTCTTAAACCGCCTGATGCTGAAACTAGTAGTTTCCATGATCGCTCTTCCGAAGCACTTGTTATGAAACAAAAATATTACATACTTAAAACTGAAATGAAGTTGAAGAATGATGAAATCAAAAACAGAGCTGAACAACACGAATCTACTTTGTGGGATATTCACATGGAACTTGAAGAACTGGAGGAGAGATATAAAGAAGTAGAAAAAAGAAAACGTTATTTTGAATTTTACATTAAAAACAAAGCTTATAACAAAGCGCTTGCTGTATATAAAGCAGAATTTATCGAACATTTATTCAAACAAATAATAAAAAATCATCTCAATATGTTGCAAAATATCAAAATGAACACAAATATTTGCACTGTGGCACAAAAGAAAATTTTGTTAAAAATCGAATACGTGGATTCTCTGATAGGAGAAAATTACAAAAGGGAAGATGCTGTGAAATTTAAATGCCAAGCTAAACATCAGACATCTATAATCCGAAATCAACAAGAAATACTACAAATATTCAGAAATAAAATGAAAAATGCCAAACATTTATTAGAAAAACTGCGAAATGAAATAGAAGAAATCGAATGTAGACTCGAGATTATTTCAGATACTATCAAATGGAAGACGACTATTAATGAAAGAATATCTGAAAATATTACTCAACAAGAAAAAGAAATTGAAGCTTATCAAAAAGAATATGATTATATAAAGAATATGGTTTCTAGTTATAAACCTATAACTATAATAGACGTCATAAAGCAACAAAAAACTCTGAAAATGACACAAAACCAATTGAAATATTTTAAGAGAAAAACAAATTTACTAGATTTGAAACTTGGAAAATTTGCGTAACATTATATTTAAATAAAATATTCAAAATAATCTGCTGCAACTAGTTAAATAATGTTAAAATATTTTTATTTATTTATATATATTATTATAAGTTTATGTTGCAATGTATTAACATTTATTATATAGTTTTAAACGAAAATCTTCCTATTCTATAGACACAAAGAGGTTTGATTGATTGGTTTGATGGGATATCATAATGCAACACACGAGCAATCTGACAAGGGGAGATACCCTCCAGAAGGACTTTTATGAGAAACTATCCTGTATTTAGAAGTTAAATTCGGAAAGCCATGTAGGCAGCTCATTGGCTAGGCGCGAATCTGAGACCAACCATCAGTGTTTATGGTTTTACCCATTCGGTCACTGGGAGGCAACTTAAAGAAGATAAAAATTTTGATGTTTGTGAAGCGAACATTGCTATGGATTGTGATGTTATAACCACTGAAGAGGCTCTGTTATAGTCAGGGCGAAATGCATTTTGAGGTAATATTAAACTAATAAAGCTGGTTCCTTTTAGAGTCCACCAGTAGCCAAGCGGTTCCGTTCCCTAAACATTGGCAGTTCGGTCGCATCCTCCCTTAGGCAGATCGCCCAAGCGTTGCATTGCCGTAATTTAATGAATAAAACAAATTGGTTCATTTTAGAGGAAAGTTTTAGTCTATTAAAATCCCATATTTTAAAGAATATTTAGTTTAAAACAATTCTCGTAAACCGGTAAAGACAGAAGAATAATTTCTCCTTGTTATTTTGAGAAGTCTTTTAAAATATAACCTTTTAACTTATCAAATAACCGATTCCATTGTTAAATTTTACAAATATTTTTATATAAAGAGAATTTTTATTCATATCCGTTATGTTTCGGCTAGACTCACAATCAGGCGATCGGATGGTGAGATAAAGGTCCATCATATCTAGCCCAGACGATCAATTATGATTCCTGAGATTTCAAAATAGGATTTTTCAGGGTAGTTTTTTAAAACTCTTTCTGCCCTATGGGCACTAAGAGGATCTCTTTTAGCAAGCCCATTATGGGTTCAGTCAGGCCAGAGTCGGTAGATTAACTACCGACTCTGGTCAGGCCCACAATGGGGTGGCCGGGTGGTGAGGGACGAGGTCCGACATATCCGGATGGACCACTCTCGAAAAATTCCTGGGATTTTCCGACCCGTCTGAATTTGTTTGCAAATTGTATTTTTTTTTACTAAACTTTACTACAATCAATTTTACATTTAGAAAAAAAATCTGAAATGTAAATCACAATTTATTTTTTAAATATTTTTTTATAATAAATTTACACTTATTATATCATAAATAATAAAGAGTTAACAATTTTGAACATACTGATGAGAGTATTTTTATAATTCAAACTAAAAACAAACTTATTTTAAGTTGCTTGAAAAATTGATTTATAATTTTTTTCGTAGCTTTCTATTAATCTTTCTACAAAATAATCAGATATTTCCAAGCAAGTATGAAAACAAGAAACTCCGACGATAGAAATTCCATGAATAGCAGTCAGCAAGGCCACGGTGAAGAACGCTGGTTCATGTTTGAATTCCAAATCGGGATTTCTACGAAAATAAACCAATAGAAAACCCATAGTTAATATAAAACCCATAATTATCATCATCAGCATTCTTAAGAAAAGCATTTCCACTGACATTAAAGTAGCTTTGGAATGTTCGAATCCTGAAAGAAAACAAGAAAAATGTTCGAAAAACTTTCAAAAAATTATATAAATTATAAAGTCAAAATTATATAAAATTTAAAGTCAAACCTTCTTTCTTGAAATCTACTGTCGAATACAACATTGTAAGATGAGTCGCAAAAAAAAAAAATCTATCAAAATTTGCATATCTAAAGCATTGTTTTCAATGATTAATTGGAATATTACAAAACTTATTATTTTAATTTTTTAAAATTAATTTATATTAAATAAAAATGCAAAAATTGATTTTTATCAACGATTAGAAGTGTTCATTTTATTGCCTTGACCCGGTTTACAGCGTGTTTTTAATTCCAGATGTTGCTTCTTGTATCACCTGTTCTAAAAAAAAATTTCGGCATATCTTAGTTTTATAATGAAAATTTCAGAATTTTTTTTTTCTTCTATTTGAGGAGAAGCTATCAAGTAAGCTTTAATATTTTGTGCTTCTTAAACGCGCAATTTTCATTTAGTACAGTATAATTGTTTTGCCGCCAATATGCCAGTTGATAAATGTACCGAATTGATAAATAGATCGATGAATTTGTTACAATAATTAAATATATGATAAATTAGTGAAAAAAATGTAAGGTAAAAATCGTAGCGAATATGATTTCAACAATAGCGGCGATCTGTAATACCGTTAAAAATTGTATTCCTTTACTAATACTATTCAAATTTTCAGACTTTATTACTTATAATAATAATACAATTTATTCTGTATTTGTTTAAAGTATATAAATTTTACAACGAATTATATTATGTTTACATTTCTACGAAATTAACTTTTTTTTTAAAAACAAACGTTAACCTTCGAAGAGGTCAAAGATCGCAATTTTATTTTTAAATTTAGACGCGAGGTGGCGTTTGTCAAACCGCACCTTGTTACGATATGAGAAGTATCTAAACACAACGAGATGATCGTTAGAAAATAAATGTAAATTTATATTTAAAACGTATAATTTACAGGCGTAAATGTAAGTTTTGGCTTTTATTCATTGTTTTATCATTATTATAATAAAGTAAGAGTACTTATTCATTCAATGTAAGGAATCCATGACTCATATAATGCATTAAAATGTATATAAGTAAAAATTAATCGATTTCATATTTTAACAATGCTTTATAAACAGTGCATGTTTCAGAGTGCTGAACAATAATATTATGCTCTGTAAAGAAAACTATTGGGATTTACATTATGGAATATTCTTTTGTTTACACTGTAGATAGATAATAAAGAGTTGTGTATACATCTGTGAGAAAGTTGGAACTGTAATTATTTTTATTTGAATTAATGATGCTTGTCTAATGTCCTCTTTTGCTATTGATTTCTGTCAGGTATATATATTGATTGATGGGGAGGAAGAAAGCATTTCAGTTTGATAAATTACTGTATAGGTGAATTTTAGTTTTTACATTGATATTTCCTTAACAAATTGAATATCTGAAAAGTAATATTTTTCATTTCCTTATTTATAATGTTTTTTTTTTGTAGTAGTAGTAGTAGTAGTAGTAGTAGTAGTGAAACATTATAAATTAATAATACAGTAGAGCATCGATTATCCGACTCAATTGGGGACTCAGATTGGTCGGATAACTGAAAAATCAGATAACCGAAAAGAATGAAAAAATACATTATTAGTATATTAGTATAGCGCTATTAACCAACTTCGCATTGAATTTTCATCGATGTTAAGCCTAACATATTCTTTAAAAAAAATAATAATCGTCGCTATTGTATCGTTAAAAATTATTTTAAAATTATTTTATTGCTCACAAAACAAACAACCACTCATAATTAGAAAATTAAGTCTCGTTTAAATACTGGCCTCCCTTCAATGGTCGATCCCGTATTGCCAGCTAAAACATGCAAAAATTTAATAAAAATAATATTAAAGTAGCCAAGACATAGCCAAATGTTGTAGTATCACATCATTAGCGGACATTTGAAATTTGCGGACTAGAACGGTCGGTTAACCAATGTGACAGTTAATCGGAGGTCGGATAATCGATGCTCTACTGTATTTCATCTTTAAAATACTTTGAGATTTAAAAATATAATAAATCAAAACTAAAGATGATAAATGGCATTCTTTCAGAAGTCTTAAACTTTTCAAAATTATCTTGCACTTTTCGGGAGTATATTTTCTTGTCATTGATGAAAAAAAATTTTAATATATAAAAGATTTTTCCCATGCTTTAAAACTAATAATTGCTAAGCTATTTTATTCATTTTTTGAATTTAAATTGAAAATTGTTTTAAATCTGGATTATATCTATAAATTATAATTAGTATTGTTCATTATAGTAAAGTGTTATTTTATTTCAATATTTTAAACTAATTATCAGATGTTAATAAAAGAATCTTTAATGTTGTTATTTATAATATTTTTTTAAGTGATGATTTCAAAAGAATTAAATAATTATATTTTATTGATAATACATTTTTTAAAATATTTAATTTTGTAAAAATATTTTTTTCATGATGAAAATTATGAAATTATTACCCTTTCTAACATGCTATTGTCATTGTATTTTATGCTTAAGCATGTTGAAATTTATTATTCAATAAAATGGATATTAAACCTATAAAAACTTGAAGAATTTGAATATTGGAAAACAAATGAAGGACAACAGAATAATAATAAAAGATTAGTTCAACAAGACTGGAATTTAATTAATTAATCAGATAAATTTGTAAGACAAGAAAGATTTATTTATATTATAGAAGACAGAATATTTATAATTGATTAGAAACAAAAAGAATATAGTACTGATTTTTAAGTAATTGATGATATATTAAAGATTAATGAATTATCAAAATGTGTGTTTTTATACAGGATTGGCTTTCAGAAATAAAGCAAGAATTAATACTTTCAATCATGAATTTTTTTTTTCTGGTGGACTAAAATTATTTATATAAATTATATTTATATACATGAAAAATTTTCTAATTTCAAAAACTAGCTTTATTAAGGCTTTTAGGGTTTTTGTATTACATACAGTCTGCTTTGCTTAAGTTCAATGCATTCCTGTAAAGTCTATGGTACGATGTGAGACACTATTGATATTGCCAGCAAGAATCATTCAACTATGACATGTGCATTGATTGTTCTTCAATTTCCTATGTTTTTTTGATTGATCAATTACTTTCATTTAATTTGCCAAAAAATATTTCTAATTAATTTTCAAATTTATTTCAACACTATATAAATTTAAAGCTATTTGTTATTTAACATAAAATGAACTTCACTAGCAAACTATATAGTTATTGACTACTTTTAAGATTCTATATCATATAGCAGTGGTTCCCAATTAGTTTTTCCTGCATACCACTTCAAGAAAGAGCTCAAATTCTCATACCCCTTATAGCAGAAATTTGTATTAATCCATACTAATATTATAAATTCGAAGGTAATTCTGCCTGTCTGTTACCTTTTCACGTCTAAACCGCTGAACAGGTTTTAATAAAATTTGGCACAGAGATAGCTTACACATGTTGGAGATGGACATAGGCTACATTTTACTGCGAGAAAATATCTTACTCCCACAAGAAAATTCGATATAATGCGGGCGAAGCTGTGGGTAGACAGCTAGTGATAAATAGAATAAGTTTTTTTTACATTTATTACCTTTAAAATACAATTCTAATAATAATTAAATAACATAAGGTTATTTAATTTTATTGTGACAAATGTGCACGATTTTCTTTGCACAACTTTGTACAATTTTTGTTTCTTGTATAAGAATTTCATTTAGGTATTGTCACAAATGCATTTTTTTTTAATGAAATTTTAAGAATATTTTTAGTTATAAATAAATGGATTTGTGCATTTGACATCATGTAAATTGCCAAATTTTTGATGGTTCACTCATTATTTTTTTTGATTGTTTCATCTCATGCATTTAAATTTTAAATCGACAGATTTTAGATTGCCGTGCTTACCCCTTCATGCAATTTCGCGTACCACTAATTGGGAACCATGGTCATATAGTATACTATATAAAAAGCAATCAATAATAAGAATTTTTCAAGAATTTGGAAAATGTCAGTAATATGGAGTTTAGAATTTAATAAATATTTATTGATGTTATTTTTAATTAATACAAAACATGCTTTATAGAAATATAGTTTATAATTTAATGTTTTAAAGAAAATTTTAAATCAGTTTTAAAATCATATACCTATTTTAAAGCAATTAAAAGTCAATTATTTTTACATTGTTTTGACAATACTACTATTCAGCAGTATATATCCAGTGAAATATGAAACATAGATGAAGCATCAAATGACATGGTTGACCTGTATTCATATTCTTATGGATCATGTTGTATTTACTAATTTTGAAAAAATTTGTAATACATTTTTTATTAAGCTGTTCATTTGCATTGTTATTTTTGTACGTTATCCCATTAAAATAGATTAAGTCAAAATGATAATTTTGATTCAAAATCTAAACAAAGACTCTTAAAATAGTATTTCCCAACCTGATGCACAAAACTCTTCCAGGGAGTTCAGTAAAAAAACCTCAGTGATTGCCAATGTAATTTCAAAGAAATTTGTACCTAAACAGTTCAAAATTTTTAGACTATTCTAAAATATATTGAGTTTAGAATGCAGGTCTAATGAAAATCCTTTTGGATAAGCTATAGCACCACTTGTCATTATAATTTACTTAAAACATTAAATTTCTATAATATAGTGATGGACAGCACGCTAATCATTTATTACAAAAAACTTGCGATATAAGTGTTAAATTAACCACGTATGTCACTAAATTGACGAGCGCTTTCAACGATACACACTTTCGTCTTCTTCAGGTCATTAGAAGATACTGCATAAGAACCTTTTTTTGAATACAAAATTTAAAAAAAAAAAAAAAAAGTTTTTTGTAAACATTAAATTATTTTTGTAAACCATTTGACAACATTCTTTAACTATTTTCAATTTATGGACATTTAAGGATATATGAAATTTTTTATTTTTATAAAATATATATGAACTGGAAATAGTTAGGAATCACTGCCTTAATTTTTATGGTAACAGCTAATAACTAAAGCTGGATAAAATTATATAGAAAAGATGAATAGTGATGAATGTGTGGATAAATGAATGTTGAAAATGTATTAAATAAATCATATGAAATTGCAGATTTTGTACATTGTAAGTGATAGACTGTGACTGAAAGCATCAATGAATGTAGAGAAGATATTAGAAAGGAAATTTATAGTGATCTGACTTTGATCATTTTACTTAGAATTTACTGACATGGAACATTCTTTCTCTGAGGTTGTCCTATATAAAGATTATGGAAGAATTTCATTCTTCCATAATCTTTATATAGGACAACCTCAGAGAAAAAATCAACCACAAAGAATTTTTGGTCTGTTTAATATAAAACTTATAATTGATATATTTAGAATTATTTCTAATGAAATAAATTAAATATTCAGCACATTATTATTAAAGTAAAACCTCACTAAGTCAAATTGCATTAACACTAAGCTGTCTATAGGACACAATTTATAAGATTTTCCATATAATACAATCTCATTAGTCACACTTGTCAGTACTTTTAACTTGAACATATTTTCCTGTGTACTTTCCACACTTTGATTAATTCTTCCATTTTTGTCTTATATTCCATTTGAATAAGATGATTAAATAAACAAACACTATGACTCAGTCATATACAGCACCATACCATTACACAACCTTGTGTTAACATCCTTTTATTGATACAATATCTTACCTGCATAATGATTGGAACATGAGAGGACCTTGACAGCACACTTAAGTGCCATAAACTGTACAATTTTGTAATTATTCTGTGAGCAGATTCTTGAGAAACAGCTTGATAAAGGAAATTCATGGTCACAGAAAAATCTGAGAAAATCAGGTATTAAACTTGTTAACTGAAGTTGAGATTTTACTATATTTCATTTTTGGTTAAAATTGATCATAGTGTCATCATTTTATGATAGAATGTGTAATTAATTAATATATAAAATTAGATGAAAAATAAAATAAATTTATCATAGAATAATTTACTTTTACAGTAATTCTATATTTCTATATTTATAGATTCTGTGTTAAATAAGAATATTTTTGTTTTAATTTAATTAAAATAATTTATATTTTAAATGACAAAGGTCATAAAATTAACTATCCATATATTGATATTTTAATAAATTTTTTTTTAGGAAAATAAAATTATAGATAACATTATGGATCGTATATTCTGGCTGTTCATACTCATCATTATATGTCATTCATCAGGTAAACTATTTTTTAAATACATTAAAAAATTCTAATTCAATTTTATACTTTTGTAAATTTAATGTACTTTCAGTCTAAAATTTGTTGAAACAGAATGCTCAAATTTAATTTTGTTTTAAATTTACACTAGCTAAAATTTTTAAATATTAAATATATTAATTTCATAAAGTTACATGTTATATACAAAATTTAATCGACCAACAAATAATTTAAGAGTTCATTTTATATAATTATAATAAACTTTAAATAGTTTGAATAAAAGTTTGTTAAAATTAGTTTGCAAAAATGTAAAATGTACTCTTGTTTGATTTATTTTGGTATAGTATTTATAAATTATTTTATTTAAATTATATTATTTATAAACAAGATAGTTTTTATTTTTAACACAATTATGGAGAATTAATTACATTTATATAGAAAGTAATATATATAAACATATATTTGTTTGTATATAAATATCTTTTTACTTTCATAGTAAATTCAGAAAACTGTTACTTGAAATTGCACATCAATTTTCTGCTTTCACAGTTTATGATAGAATATAAACTGTATTATTATGATGTTAAATTAGAAAACCTATTTAAAATTTACTTTAACAGTTGCTTTTCTTTATTTTAAGTTGATTTAATATGCAATCCTAATTTTAAAATGATTACAATGTTTAATCTCATTTAGTTATATATTAAAGTATCACATATAAAGTTATATAGTTGAAAATGTTTATTAAAATGATAAACTTGTTATGTTTATGCTTTAATATTTTTATCATCACTTTTCAAATTTGTTATGTTTTTAGTTTGCATAATTTATTTAAGTTATCATTAAACAAAATGATGTATCATTTGTTTTATTATACAAATTAAAAATGATTTTTTTAGAATGCTCTTAGATTTTGCTCTGTAATACTGTTAAATAATATAGATAATCAGTAAATAGTATTCTTGTAAACTTTGATTCATTAGTTAGCAATCAGTTTTGCAAATAGCATGCATTTAAAAAAAATTTGTGAACGTACAGCATGTTATTCTAATGTATACACATTAGAATAACATAATTTAATAAGCTTTATTTACTATTATAACTTGTAATTTATAGATTGTGTAATTTCAAAATTGCATAAAATAATGTTAAGTAAATTTCAATCACACTATATTTTATTTTACCAGATGTATGAATTGGGAAATGAATAAATCATTTTAATTTTGAAAGACAAAGTTGTCAAAACAATATACAATGGAACCTCTATATTTGTAATATTCGATATTCATCACATTTTGATGACTTTTTTATTTTTTCATTTTTTGTCATTATTTTCTGTGTTTGTCATCATTCCAAATACTGGAAGTGGCACTATAATTGCATCAGCTAGCTGTGTTAGCTAGCTGTAGTTAATCAGTTTGCTTTCTGTGTGTGTGTTGTTTCAAAGTGACAGCCTAATGTTGCTTTAGTCAACCAAAATACAAACACAGGTAGCCCTCGGTTTACGCCGCAGTTCCGTTCCTACAAAAGCTGGCACTAATCGAATAGGCGTAAAATGAACCCATATTTACAGTGAGGTATAGGGTTAGGTTCTAAGCAAATAATTTTGTTTATTAATACAATATAATACAAAATACATATATTATAAATTTAATTTTTTAAAATGTATTTTATGATAAAATAAAATGAAATATTTTTATTAAAAAAATTATAAGAAAAACAAATGATATTTCAAAGTTTCAGATCTCTCACATTTTTTGCAAAAAGTATCCATTTGTAATTGTTTAGATTTTTTTTTTTCTTTCATTAATAATTTTGGAATATGGTCGAATGGATGTGATGATGCTCCTTTTTACATTTGCACTTCGCTCCCAATCATTGTCTAACTCACAAAGTTCATCCGTCAAACTTTTCATAGTTGAAAGGATATACTAACCCGAAATAGAGCTACAGACAAGCGGAGATGCTTATTGGTCGACCACCAGCCGCCGTAGTGCATATATAAGGTCAGTTTGGGCGGAAAAATTGAAGTTGGTTTTGTCTTGCTAAGGAGAGTTAGATATCGTCTGGCCAATAAGAAGGTATCTTCTGGCCAAAGAGAAGTAGATTTCATCTCACTAATGATAATTTGTGATCGCTGGAAGTGCTACTGCATTGTAAGGTGTTTTCCTGAACAAACTGATACAGGATATGAACTATTTGCATTTATTAACGCTCTGGATTCGGACGACATTTATTGAACTATTAAGTTTAATAACTTGACTCGTGGGAGCCCAAACATTTAGTATTTTAATGTTAATTCAATGCAAATGTATACATACCCAATAATATTAAACAGAAAAAATATATTCAATAAAAATCTTTGTTTTAATGAATGTACAATGCCATGGTGCAGTAAATACGTCAACACTGAAGCGAAAATCAGTCTGGCATAGGGAAAATCGGGGAATTACACAACAAAACGGCAAATTACACAGCAGCATTATTGAGAATCAGCATAAACTGGGCTGGCATAAACAGAGGGCTACTTGTACATTCAATGATAATGTAATTGCCTACTTCAGAAAAGTTTTAAAAAGCAGACAAAAACCACACAACACTGGACAAGTTCTTTATTAAATCGAGTGCTACTGAGTCATCAGAAAAACAGACCCCATGATCATAATATGAATTACCTAATGTTTTAATTGCTATGTCTTCTAAACAATAATACTATATTAATAATACTGTTCTTCCCCTTCTACCATTATATTGTATTTATTTAGTACAATAAAGATAGTTTTACAAACAACATAATTTTTACTCTTGTACCATTTTTTCAGGATGAGAACAGATTACTTGAAATATCAGTTATTTATTATGAGAAAAACTGTTTCTATATTCGTCATATTCCATATTCATTAGGTCCTTAGGAACAGATTAATGATGAATATAGAGGTTCCACTGTACAATATATATTATATTATCAAAACTGCAAATTGTTATTCCATTATTGTACTCAAAGATAACTGTAAATTAAAATTACGATAATTGATATTAATTTTTTAAAATGTTTTTATTAAATTTCTGAAATGTATTTCAAAATTTTATTTTTTGTTATTGACATTTAGCTTAAAAATTAAAATTGAGTATATTGTTTTTCTAATACAAAGCATTTTCAGATTATTTTATAATTTTATGGTGATATAAATTCCAAACACAGTGAGTTGAAATTGTCTTTTAATATAATTATTCATCAATTGAATAATGGGATTAAAAATAAGGTGCTAATGTATTTCAGCAGTTTAATATTTACAATTTAATCTAGAATATTTTATTTTAGTTCATAATTAATTTTGTGTGATGATTAAATGATTCTTTTGGCAAATATTGATTTAATAATTTATGACAGAATCAATATTTATTTATTTATGTCTACACACAACATATAGGCAGTAACTTTGGAAACTAACATTTTCTGATATGATGATATTTTTGTTATCCATAAATCATATGCTAAATTTTCATTTTTGTACATTTTCAGCCAATAAATAAAATTTCAAGGCATCCTGCAATGGTTTTAGTAACACAAATCATTTGTCAAAAATAATTTTTGTCTGTTTTCTATTTAATCAATAGTTTTCAATGTTTTATACATAAGTTTAATAACCTATTCACTGTAAAAAATAAAACTTTTTTATCTTAATAAAAAAAAAACACTTAAGTTTTCTTTTTTTAATTCTCTAGGAATGAAACTTCTTTTATAAAATGTAACTCTCTTGCTTAACTTTCATACATAGAAATAGTTTTATTTTCCCAACTCTGTTGGAAAAGTCTTGTGAACAGTCAAAAAATGATTCCGTATCCTCAAAATTAAGCTTTTTTCTGTTTTATAATACAGTAGAGCGTCGTTTATCCGAAAGCTGGTTATCCGAAACGTCCGTTATCCGAAAGCATTCCAGTCGGCAAATTTAAATTTTCACTAGTGCTGTGGCGCTGCAATCTTCGGCTATTTCTCGGGCTACTCAAATATTTTACGTTTTTGATACTAAATTAACATCTGAAGTATAATTTTTTATTGTTTTTATATTTTTCAATAAATTTATTTTGTTTGTACAAAATAAAAAAATAATTTCTAATGATACAATAGTCTTCATTAGGCTTAACATTGACGAAAATTCAACGTGAAGCGACACGCAACGGAGAGAAATTTCAACATGGGATAAATTAATATATTTTTTCGTACATGATTCGTTATCCGAAAAATAAGTTATCCGAACCACCCCAGTCCCCAATTGATTCGGATAAACGACGCTCTACTGTAATTAAAAATGTAAAAATTTTTTAAAAATAAATTATTATAACAGATACTGCCATACACCAAGTTTTTGTTGCTGGGAAAGTTAAGCAACTCATTTTTAGGAGTGTATTACTGTAATTCCTACACTTTATCAGAAATATAAGTAAATAAACTGCTTACATAAAATTCACAAAAAATTAATGAAATGAATTAACTAGAAGGCTAACTTCAGGCATTGAGTTAGAATAATTGTAAAGTTTTTAAATTCAATGTTTGCTGAATTCTGTCTTGACAGAATTCAGCAAACAGGAACAGAGACTACTTGACATAGTGCATAGTGAGCATAGAAAAAAAACAAAGTAACAACAACTTTCAGTATCATGAAAACTGTATTTCAAGTACATGAATTTAGATATCACTTGTTTACTAATGAGAACTGCCTCCATGCCTGAGATATTTTTTTTCTGCTCATTATGCTGTTAGTCACATGATTTTCTATTCTTATAACAAAGGCATTCAACAAACTTAAAAACTCTTGATGTCTGAAAATGGCTTGTTAGCCAAAAACATTCATTTTTAATTTATTTGATTTCATTTTTTTTTTTATCTTTTACCTGTATGTAAGCAATTTATGTATTTAGGACTATTACATATGAAAGTTGGGTAATAGAGAGGTTGCGGCCGAAGTTTTCATCTTTAAAATATGAACATCGAGCGCCGCTATCTTGTAAGCAACATTCGACGTTCACGCTTTACAGATGAAAACTTCGGCTGCAACCTCTCTACTGTTTTTATAGTTCTATAAATTTAATTATTTACATTGATTAAAATGACTTTTGTAATTTATTTAATATTTTAATTTTTAAGTAAAGGATATAATGATATTGTATTATATATTAAAGTAAGGATAAATTTTAAAAAATATAATTTAAATACACTTTTTTAACTTTATATCTAGAAACATCAATTCCAGGACCATCATCATTGAAAGTGATTAATAGATCTGAAACAGAAATTCATGTGCAGTGGTCACCAGTATCTTCAAAAAATATCATAAATTATCATGTAAGGAAAAACATTACAAAAATGCTAAATTCTAAAAATGCTAATTTATTGTCAGTAACTTTTTGTTATTTAAATATTATTACAAATAGATAAAAGCAGATCCAATAAAAAGTTATTATGAAAATCAGCCACCTGTTAAAAAGGAATGGTCATTTAGTAATAAAACTGAGAAAGCTGATTTATTACAATTAGAACCAGGAACTCAATATAATATAACTATATGGGCTTCTACAAGTGATGGAGATACTACATCCATTTCAAAATTTGTATGGACAGTTGTGGGAGGTAATTTTTGTCATTAATAATCTGTTATGATTTTATATGTAATTTTTAATAATTTTTGTTGAAATTTATTTTTATTTTGTTATAAAAAATTGTAAAAAATTAGTTATATAAAAAATTGTTGATTTTTACAATAAATAAAGTTTGATTAGCTACTTTTATGATTAATACAGTATTTCCTTATAATTATATATGTGTATGTATTGCATATGTATGGTGATTTTAAATAATAATAGCATAAGTAAAATATTTCACTTTTGATTTAGCTACAGAGACTATTAATTAAATAAGTTTGATTTAGTTTTAAGCCAAACTTAATACACTACTCTTTGGATCATGTTTATATAATAGCCATGAAAAATTTCCTTTCTAAAAATCCATTATCTGGAGAAATGCTATTTGATATTGTGAAAAGCAAGAAGGCACAACTTCAATGTGTGATTATGTAAAAGTAATGACACAAGATGTTTTATGCTATACTCACAGATAGTAAAAGTGCAGTGATTTTCATTTTGCTGAACATGCTTTTCCTGTGAAATTATATTATCAAACAACAGTAATACTGTTACTATGTCCTGGGAGTTCTGGAGATGTAAACCATTGCAAAGTCCACTGACATCATGTGCTCTTATAATAAGAATAATTGAATTGTCTAATTGAAGCTAGATGTTTAGAAGTGAAACAAAGAAAATGACATGAACTGATTTGTCAACAACAGACTGAAGACATTTTCTTCAACTTTATGGAGCAATCAATAGATAAAGCAATAGGTTCCAACAGTACATGTGCAATGCTAAAACAGTTGAGGTTGCCTTATGCAGCTGTACAGAAAACTCTAAATAAATTGTTTCTATGCCTAAAAAATGAATCCTACTTTTTTCACTTGAATGAGACTGAACAGCCATAATTGCCTCATTTTGGACTGAGGAAAATGCATGAAATTCAACAAATTCCTTTCCACATGTTAAGTGCTATTGCATGATGTGGATTTACAGTGATGTTTTATTATTAGTCTGTTTAAAAAACTCATTGAACTGAGTTTATAACCTGTTCCACTGCTGTCCTGTTTGGACAGCAATGGACCAGGTTATTTGTTCTCCTACAACTGTAACAGTGATTTTCACTGCTAAAGTTTGTATTGATTTGTATATTCTGTATAGTTTGTCAAAAATATGGATTTGTTCATTTTATGCATGATAGAACACATTCTCACATCAGACATTCTGTACAGCAGTTGTTGCAACATTTTGCCAAAGATAGTGATTTGTCCTAATTTCCAATTGCAAAACCTTTCTGCCATTGCATACATAATTTGCTAATAATGAAAGCCATTGAGTATTTTTTGGTATAATTTTTACTAATTTTGATACCATAGTAAAAGAGCTTGTTTGTATGTTGTTTACATTTCATATTTAGATTTCTGGTTCAGTTGCATTTTAGACCTGAAATCAACGACAGTTTTTTCTTCTCGCAGTTCCAATTTCTCTCTAGTAGTAATGTTTTGAATTATTGAAATTTTTTTTTTTTTTTGTAAAATTTCCTTTAATGTGTTCTGCAGACTAATTCTACTAAGTTTGAATTTCAGCTGCTATGTACTATGTCTATAGCTGACTTTGAATATGGATATTGTAATTATGATACTAAGATTCTATTTCTTTCTGTTAACATTTCACACATTAATTTTCTCAAATAGTAAATTAATTTGTTAGAGTAAAATAGATTTTACTTCATGACTCCAATAGTTCAAAAATGATTGTTTTTATTTTGATATAGAAAATTTTTGAAATTAACTGTAAATATTTTGTTGATTTTACTTAATGAAATGTTTTTTATTGCATACCATATTATGATTGTTTCAATATCATTTCTATTGCTCAATTTTTAGTTAAGGTGTTTTTTAGTGAATTGAATCATAGATACTTGCATATTTTAGTAAATACAATTATGTTTTATTCACTACTATACTATACTAATTGTTTTTTTGGTTAAACAAATAAGTATAGAGATAATTCATTTGACTATATTTAAAACACTTTAAAAATACTTCTTAATATAGATTGATGATCTTGATGATTAACAATACACTTCATATTGTTTGGCTGATTTTAACATTGTGATAATACTAACTTCACTTTTACTTTTTAATCTCATTAAACTTTGAAGTTCAGAACATGCTTAGAATTATAAATATTTATATAATTTTTCATAATTTAGTAATTTTATCATTAACATTATCCTTCTATTGGTTAAATGGAGTAACATTTCAAATAATATACATTTCAAAGATTTAGTAAATTATCATCCCTTTAAATCATATTCTATAATGTAATATAAATTGTAATTAGATTTTTAAAAATAAAATTAAAGATTATGTTAGAATATTTGTAATTCTCAAGTTTATATAAATAACTGTTGGTTTTAATTATGCCATTAAGCTTTTTCAGTAAGCTTAAATTGTTATATCTTAGTATGTTTTTATTCATGTATTAAAGTATTATTAAAAAATTTATAAATTAATATTAATATAAAATGAAAATATTTAATTTATAACACACTATGTTTGATTTTTAAAGAGTTTAAATACTTTTCTTTTTACATTTTAATTAATTATGACATTTTTCCTATTGGACATGACAGCACCAGAAAGACCTCCTGTTGTACAAGTTCTTAAAAGGACAGGAAAAACAATTGGCGTAAAATTACATCCTGCTTTTAGAAATGATAATTCTATTATGTAAGTAGAGAATAATATTTATATATATTAATTTTTAATGTTACTAATTTTAAATTAAAATTTATAACATTATATTAAAAAATTATTATACAAAAGTGTTTAAAACATTTTGAAATTACAATTTTAATTAATTAATTTTTTTATTTTTCTATATTAAATGAACTATTTATATTTCTATTTATCCTTATTAATTCTATTCTTTTATTGATAATCCTTTTTGTATAAATTAGTCATTTGTTTGAATGTTATGTGAATAAAATAAGGTTAAAAAATTTAAAAGTTATATAGAGAAACAAAATATGAGATATGAGTCATTTATCAATATAAATATCAATTTTTTGATTTATATTAAATCAAAATTTTTAATTTAAAATAAATGAACTCACCCAATTACTTATAAAGAAGAAATGACTCTGTTAAACTGATGTCATTAGTTTCTAAAACAGCTTTGGCAGTTTTTCAAAATTAAAGGTATAGAAATTTAATTGTAAAGGTACTGGTATTTTATTTACAAATTAATTTAAATTATTAAGTATATGCAATGTGCTTTAGTTTTACATCTCAAATTGTCGTCTTAGTCTCAAACTATAAAATTACATTTACAAAAAACAAAAATAATAATGTAAAATATCTCTATTTATTTACTTGATATAGGAAATTTAAAAATCATTTATTATACAAAAAATAAATAAATATTATTTTTATTTTTAAAACTGTTCTGTTATTTACATTAGTAATTGTTGTATTAAGTCATTTAAAAAATGTATAAAATTATTTATTTCTTAGGTTTTATAAAGTGATTGTATTAAAGGAAGAACCAATTGTGACATTTAATTCAGAACGATTGTATAATTACTCTGAAGCAGTAAAAAATGGCTTGTCTTTTTATGTTGCTGCCCAGCTTACCCCAGAAGAAATAGAAAAAGTATTTTATGTTGGTGATGGTAAAGTATATGGTGGATTTTACAATGCACCATTGTCAGAAGATCAATCATATGATATTATGCAGGGAAATATAATATCTCTTAATGGGGTATGTTAAAATATTTTGAATTTATATCTTAATAATATTTATAATAATCAAATGCTTTAAATTTTAGGTAACAAAAGCTTCCTATTCACCAACAAAAACATCTCCGAATATTACCCCACTTGGAATAACTCATCGGACACAAATTACAGGTGAATTTATATTGAATTGTTATTGAAATCTTTCAAACTTTTTTTAAATTAAAATGTAACATAATAAATATGTTAATAACTTGTGTATTCTGAACCCGTGTCTTCTTTTATCTGTTTTTATCATCACAACTAAGTGCATAGATAAACACTGGGCATTTCTATGTCATCTTTATTTGGAATGTCCTATAGGCAGATACGCATTTTGGGCATAAGCCCCTCATCTGTTGGCATGACTTCCAGGATTTCTTGTAGGTGTCTTAACACATATACATTCTGTTTAAAATTACTTATTTACAGTTAAAATTGTTTTACTATTAAAATACTATCGTAGTTTAAAATATATTCACAATTAAAAGAACTATTACAGTTAAGGTTTCTTGACTTAACATCAAACATCTTCTAGCACATACTCTTGACATCCGTATTAACGAGGTTTTTGTAAATAAGTAATTTTAAATGGAATGTATACATGTTAACACCACCTACAAGAAATCCCGGAAGTCATGCCGACAGATGAGGGGCTTATGCCCAAAATGCGTATTGGCCTATAGGATATTCTGAATAAAGATGATGTAGAAATGCCCAGTGTCTATCTATGCACCTAGTCGTGTCGATAAAAACAAATGTTAATAACTTCTAACCATATTCAAAATAATGCTGTTTGTAAAAATTAGATTACACATATATCGTATGCTATATTTCTGCAAAATGATGCTTAAGAAACCATATAACCATATAATTTATAATAATTTTAATATGAATTATATAAGATAATATAATCCAAAAATGGTTAAAAAAAAACGAAAGTAATAATTATATTACTTGAATTTGTTTTGATTAAAGATATATTACCAATAAACAGATATCATAGTATTATTACAAAAATACTTCATTAAATAACAGATTATATAAATATCAATATAGAGAAATAAATCACAATTGTATAGTTCAGGTAGCCAATACTTTTAATAAAAGAAATTTTAGGATTAAGTATTGTAGATTAACTCTTAGTAATTAATTTTTTAGAATATGTATATCCTAATAGGAATTTTAGTATTTTACTGGTTAGAGCATTTGAAATACAGTAAAGTTTGTTGATCCAGCACCTGATAATTTGGAATGTTTTATAGTTTGGCATTTGAAAAGTACCCAATAATCCAGATTTGTCCAATAATCTGGTATGTAATATTTTGAAAATCTGAATTTGCACATTTGGTGCACTAAAGACCACAGCATAAATTGAGATGAAGGTCGGGATGTAGTCATGCGTACCATGGTTTATAGCCCAACTAACATTGGGAGGTGAACCATGGAATTAAGGACAATCTGATTTGAGATAAATGACTTATTTTGTTACAGCACTTTGTTAAGTTGGATTGGTTGCTTTCCTGTACCAAATACACGTTTTCATCACAGTCACCAAACAAGTTGGTGCAAACATCTTTCAGGATTAAACTTGAAAATATCATCTGATGATTGCAGGTTGTTTTCTAACTCTTTACACTCTGGTCATTAAGAGCTTCTTTCCACACCTAATGAAGATTTGACCAGGCCCCCAATGGAGGTGGTAGATGGTGAGGAATAAGAACTGATATTCTAGAACAAACCTTCCATGAAAAGTTCTGAGATTACTCACCCAGATTCAATTTCAGTTTCTTCAGAGTGGTATGGTGATGTCTTAATTATCATGGCCATTCAGCCACCAATGTTCACAGGTTTAAAAGAATTCAATTCTCATTGTCTGAGCACTACCATCTATAAAAGGAGCTTTCTTATACAGGAATACCAGTTGTTTTGGAATCACTCTTCAGTCATTCATAAGTTCTTTTCAAGTTGCTCTCCAGCTGTAATTTAATTCAACAAAGTTTAGAAAGTAGAATTGGCATGCTGATTCAATTTTTATGCAATATATCTCATCTCCAAACCTGTACTGTTATCCATCACCATTGACTGTCAGCTTTCACTTAACAGTGACACCAGCATTTATATAATATATAATTTGACTGAAGTAAAGCATAAAATAAATAAAAATAATAGAATAATATTTATTATTAATTACATATAACAAAAAGTATATGAAAATTAACGTATACTTTTTGTTATACGTTAATTTGAACCTGGAAAGTCAGGAAGAGTCAGAGATTTTCATTAGTGTTTGAAAAAAGTCAGGGAATTTCCCTCTTTGCCTTGTTGATTTTTTGCTGACAATATGCTTGACTAAATATAGTTGCAGACAGCAAGAAGTAAAGTGGTGCAATACAACTTATGAAAAAGGGTGCATAATTTTCCCAAAAATTTACAAATCTTGTGTGTTTACATTTGGTACATTCTCAATGTTAATCATTTTAGTCATTATTTTTTCACAGTACAGTAGTTTAAAATTGCTGGCATTATGTTAGTTGTTAAAGTTGAAAGCAAACAACAGATAATATTGGATCAATTATATATTTAATAAATAACAATAAATAAATATTTAAATTATTCATTTATACATTTTGTAATTGTAATCTTATTTACTTTGCTTAATGTTATCACTGTTATTGTTGCCAGTTTAGATGAATCTCAAAGTGATTACAATAAGCAAAGGTAATTTTATGTATATATATATATATACATACATACATAAAATTATATGTATGTATATATTGATTATATATGTATGTATGTATGTATATATATATATATATATTTATTATTATTATATCTATGTTCTCTTAATTATTGAGTAATTTTTGGAAATTACTTTTATTTTTATCCATTCTTTTCTGTTATTTATATAAATATTTTAAATTTTCAGGTCCAACCAGTTCAACATTAACTGTAATTTTAGCAACTGCTATTGGAATTTTTGGATTTTTATTAATTTTGTCTTTTATTATATATTATCTTCTACGTCGTCACTATGGAAAACGTAGACCTTCTGATGAATTAGTATTACATGTACAAGGATCAGAATCAGTAAGAAAATTTAAAGTATTCCAAAATAGAAGTTTTCTGCTGTTACTGATTTAAATTTTTTATACTCTATTTTATTTTATGGATAAATATTATTTAAAATTATATCAGTAGAAAATGAAGATTTTTTTTTAATCACAAAAATATTTTATTTTTAGATTTTATTTTAAATCATATTTATTGTACATTGCAAAGCGTGCATATATATATTATATATTTTGCTATATATATATAGCAAATGAATTGAAACAAGAACACTTTCATCTCGTCTGAGAATACAATTCTTAGAACAGTTAAACAAAATAAAAATATAAATTGTGTGCCAAAATGGAAAGTGAATCATGTCTGATATCTAAACACAAGTCAGCTAGCTTGAATTCTGTCAAGAGAGCATGAACAAGGATTGGAAAACAGTATTATTTAATTTTCTTTCTTGCACTAGTGCTGCAATATTAAAACAAATTTTTATTTTATGTGATATTCAGTGGTGAGAAAAAGTTTAACTTAGATGGACCTGACAAGTTTGCTAATTATTATCATGATTTATGTAAAAAAAACCAGTTTTTTTTTCCTAAACAAATTTCTCTAGTTGAAACCTGACAGTTTGGAGAACTTTCAGTTTTTGAGGCAAGCTGGTGTCCTTTACATCATCCAAAATAGACAGTAATGAATATCAGAAGCATTGCAAGACTACTTGAGTCCATATTTACAATACTTTAGAAGAATAAAGTTGTTTTTAGCCTGAGCAATGTAATGCAATGAAAATATGACTATACAAGTTAGCACAAGCACATATGCTTGGTTAAATTAGGAAAACATTGATCTTATAAAATGGCCAGCTTATTCCCCAGATTGAAATCTCATGGACAACCTAATGGGGAATTCTAATGAGGAAAGTCTGCAAAAAAATAATAGACAAAATAATGACAAATAAGAACTTTATAATGCAATAATGTTTATAAAGAATGAAATAGATAATTTCACTTTGCTGAAGCTTACAGAAAGAATGTCTAACTGAATTTTTCAAATAATTAATTGAAATGGACTCTGCTGCAATTATCAAATTTAATCAAAATTGTTTTATTTGTAAATTAAAATATTAATTTTGATGGTGTGTGTATATATATATATATATATATATATATCTTTACATTAATGAGATTCTGGATTTCATCACTTTGTTTGAAATTAACAATTTCTTTTACATTACATAAATTCTGTACTGTACTGTTAATTCATTTATCAATATTGAATTTAATGCAGAATACATAAATTCTTTAAATTCATGAAAGTGGAGGGATTTGTATATTTATGCTTTGCAGTGTAGATAACAATATGGGATATAAATATTTACTTATTTATTTAAAGATACTTTTTATAATATAAATTTATGGATTAATAAGAGATTTTTACATTTTGTAATTTTAGGAAGAGAATGGGTCAGTCCCTGGAGTGTTGCAGATTGATGAAGATACTGATCTTGGGGATTTTTTTGAAAATTTAAAAGAAAGATATTGGCATATACCAAAAAATCACATAACTATTCATCAAACTGTTTTGGGTCAAGGAGAGTTTGGAGAAGTTAGAGAAGGAATTGTTTTCCGTAAAGCGCATGGAACAACAACACTTGTCCAACAAGTTTATGGTATCTAATTAAAAATTGTTATAAGTTTTAAATTCTTATAAAATTCTTATTAAGATTTTCAAATTTAGCTCCTCCATCCATGGATGAAAAAGAAAGGAAAAATATGTTGTCAGAATTAGATACAATGATTCGAATTAGAATTCATCCTCATGTAGTAGAGTTTATTGGTGTTTATGAAGATAGAGGTGAGTAAAAAATACAGTAAATTTATTTTTTTTTAATTGTATTATATTTAAAATATGCTTTTTTGTTTTGTTTAGATCTGTTACATATTGTGATAGAAAATTCTTCATCAACTTTAAGAGGTATGCTATTAAGAAGTCGACAGCTAACAGATGGCTATGTTTGCAATTTAGCAGAAGCTCATTTAATAGAAATTGCTTTTGGTATAATACAAGGAATGATTCATTTATCTGAGCATGGGGTAAGTTCAATTTTTATAATATCTTTAAAAAAATATATTTTTTACACTAAAATATCTTTAAAAATATTGTTATTTTATTAAATAATTGTAAATTTATCTCAGAGTATTTGAAGTTTGTCATTGTAATTAATTTCTATCATTTGGCTCATATATATTAATACTATTCAATTTTTATTAATTAAGTAATGCTTTATTTACTTTTGTTATTTGGATACTTTAAACAAATATAGCAGGGGTGGGCAACCTTATTCTATGTAAGGGCTACATTTAAAATTTTTGAACTGACGCAGGTCACACACAAGTAAAGAAAAAAAAGTGGGTAAATCACAATTATTTATTCATATACGATTATAAATTAGCATAAGTATGCTTAACTTCACTTCTGTCACTGATTTAAACATAATATATCCAAAATATTTGGTTGAATATTAGACACTGCTAGTTTTAGTTTTCATGTTAGTCTATTGAATTCTTAGTAAAAATTTAGTAAAAAGTAAAACAAAGTTGTAGAAAATAATGACAGAATTTTTGCTGCATACTTCCTTAAATTGGGAAATTTAAGGAAGTACCACGTCAGATATTGTCATGTGTTTGTATGGTGAATCGTTGGGCCAATATTGAGTGCGGAAAGCTTTAGTTGGCTACCGTGGCTATACAAAATATTTAATAATATTTTGTGTAGCCACGGTAGCCACAAAATATTAATGTGGGCCATGGGTTACCCACCCCTGAAATATAGAACAAATATATCAGAATCAATTATTCTCAAAATATCTGTACTATATCACTACATTTCATAATATTTATGTATCAATATTATTTTTTTAGCAATTTATTTTATTTAATAATAAATATTTGAGACTTATTTGAGACCTAAGAAGAAAATTTAAAATAAAAATATTTCTAAATAATATTGCATACAACTTTTATTATTATTTTTTAGATTTTACATCACCATTTATCCTCAAGAAGCATTGTTATGATAGATGGATATACACCTAAAATAGCTAATTTTGGATTAGGATTTTTTAATCCATTAGGAAAAGTAAGAATAACTTGTACTTTTTAATTAAAAACATTTTAACTTAAACATATCAGAATGCAGAAATTTTTCAAATGCAAAGGTTTTAGTTTAAATCTTAGATTTAGAATGTTAAGATGCTATGTGATGTCAGTTTTGTTTTATGAGTAGAAACGTGGACCTTAGATAAAAATATTTTAAACAGACTTGAAGCGTTTGAAATGTGGTTATATAGAAGAATTTTTAAAATATCTTGGACAGATAGAATAACAAATGATGAAGTTTTGGAAAGAATGGGGAAAGAAAAAGAAGTTTTAAATACAGTGGTACCTCAGGTTACGAACGCCCCAGCATACGAAATTTTCAGGATACGACATGAAATTCAAACATATTTTTGTTCCACGATACGAACAAAAACTCACCATACGACGTTACATTAGTTCGCATTTTTCATTTGTTTTTCTTACTACAGTTATTTTTTTAAATGTATTACTTGGCTTTAATTTGAGTATGTTTTTCGCGTTGGAACGAATTATTTGGTTTTACATGTAATCGTATGGGAAAAGATGATCCACCTTACGACATTTTCATGATACGATCTCAGTTTCGGAACGGATTAATTTCGTATACTGAGGTACCACTGTACAGTTAAAAGAAGAAAGGCAGGGTATTTTGGCCACATCATTCGAGGAAGTAAATATGAAATTTTGAAAAATATTGTAGAGGGAAAAATCTGTGGAAAGAAAAGCCCAGGAAAGAGAAGGAAAAGTTGGTTAGGCAATATATGTGAATGGAAAAACAAGAAAGCAGAAGAACTTGCATGTGAAGCACAATTGAGATTGTTATAATAATTCTAATCCTACATTCAGAAATGAATACAGAACCAGAAAAAGAAGAAACATTTTTTTAATAATTCTTTGTTAATTTTTATGATTAATTATAACATTATAGATATGAATACTAAAAAATTATAAATTTTATAATTAAATTGAATTATCATAATTAATTTTGATAAAATGCATGCACATTAAATTAATAAGATATTCTTAGTTAACTATTTAATGTTGTAGATTATGAGAAAAATATATAAAATTAATTTTAAAACAAATTAATAAAAGCTTTGTTTGCCACAAAATGTTAATTAAATTTCAGAATTTATTTAGATATCCATAATTATATTTTTTAATTCCTTTTAATCTTAACTACATTTATAGTAAAATATTAAAATAGATATTAACAATAGTAACAAGGCATAGTATTGACTTTGCATAATATCTGACAAACATGCAATAGTAAAACGATATAAATATAATGTTTTAACTTTTTTGTTAATCAGTTAACTTTATTAAACTTATTTATTAAATTTATTTCTGTATATATAGGATATTCACAATTATTTCACAAGTTTAGTTAACCATGATTCTTCTCTAGATTTGTGTTGTAGGGTAATTTAATTATAATCTTACTAAAATATTTTAGAAACACTTAATATCCAATATTTGTGCTGTTTCAAGCATGCTCTTACTTGAACACGTTATATAAAAATCTATAATTCCAAATATGTTTGTATTTGGAATTGTTGTAAATATTTTAATATATTTAATATACAGGATGTCCACAAAGTCTGGGTACATAAGGATTAATATATACTTTTAAAACAAAATAATTTTATTTGATTTTAATATTAATAAATAACATTTTCAATATGATTTCCATCATTTTCAATACATAATTTGATACGCCTTGCAAAATTCAGGTGAACTCAATTAAATGGTCTGTATTGCTGTCGATTTCATCACACTAACTGGTAATGGTGTCCACAAATTATGGCACATCAAATTATATATTGAAAATGTTATTTATTAATATTAAAATCAAATAAAATTATTTTGTTTTAAAAGTATATGTTAATCCTTATGTACCCAGACTTTGTGGACACCCTGTTAAGGGGAGGGGAAGGAGGAGGGAGAGGAGATAGACAGTAGAGAAAGGTAAGATCACTCTGAATGTTGTACGTAAAGCTACAATATTTCTACGTATGATGTTGGCATTCAGTTTTTAGGCTGCAAGTCCATAGTCCTCCAAAGGGTCTAAAAGAAAACCCGAGTAGCGAACACCAATAATTGAGTGCCACCACAAATAGCTAAGTGTAGAATTTAGTGCCAAGTGGCTGTTAGTAGAAAGACATAGCTACTTAATACAGTGGATGATCGGTTAATGAACATAATCCATTCCAAGACTTTATTCGTTAACAGATTATTGATTTACCATAGGTTTTTATGGGAATTTGATTAATTCATTCTGGAGACCCCAAAAAATAAAAAATATATGCTTTCTTACTATGCTTATTTATATGCAATAATAAAAATACATATATACACAATCTTGCAATTTTATTAGTCATGTTTTTTCCATTTGTGGGGGGTTAAAGAATCTGTCTAATATCGATTGCTTTTCTCTTTTCAGGATTTTTCGGAAGTAATTAATAGCATTGTAATTGTAGAGATCCCAAAGCCTATTAATCTCAACCTGGTTTGGATGCCATTCTAAGACCATTGTTCTGACATCCTTCCACTTCTTCAAAAGATGTTTAATAGCAGATATTGGCATTAATCCTCTTTTTCAGAAGAAAACATATCTCGCCAAGTTTCTTGGTGTTCTTCGTTCAAGAGTTCTTGATGTTCTTCTTTCGTCAGATCAGTTTCAGGTTCCATTATGAGCTCTTCAATGTTCTTTATTTCTCAGATGTGATTTTTTTTTGTTACTCCTTAAGCTGCCTGAGTCTTCTTTGATTATACAGTATCTTTATTAGATAAGATTGAACTGCAGCCTACTGTAGACCTATTCTAGCCATACTGCCCAGCAACATCAGACATCTACCCACTCTCTACCTTTGCTATTATACTCTCACCTTTTGAAAATAAATCAGATACAAAACTTAATGACTGCCTGTGGCACTCGTTAAGTTTTGCGACACTCACATCACCACTCATCTTGGAACCATCAGTGTAAATCCTAAACATGGGATGATCACCTAGATCTTCGAAGTAAATGGGAGGGGTGTTAATCATAAGTCGGGAGGGTATTTTTATCAATGCTGAATTTTTTGATATCATTGATTAAGGTCAAACTGGGGGTAATCTTACCTACTCTAATCATTTTGTCAACATTCGGGTCACTATAATCTTGCCAAGGTAAGGTGATGAGATTTTCTTGTTAAATAATACATTTAATTTCTAAGTCAATAGGGGTGAATCCTGACATTACCAAAAAGACACTAGTGGGTGCAGTCCTATAAGCCTTACAAATGCAGAGAGTTGCAATTCTTTGAACGGATAACAGTTTTTTATATTTAATATAGTCAATTACAACAACTAATACTTCAAATAATCAATGTTTGTCTTATTTTATCTGATAGATAATAGTTTAATAAATACATTTTATAACAATTGCATTCCTATATGTTTACATCTCATACTTGATATGTTTATATTTTCTTGTATTTGTATTTGACTTTATTCTATTTTCTTTTCCCCTATAAATTGCTATTCTACAGCATTTTTCCATTTTCAATCTTACTTTTGTCATATTCCATTTCTTGGGACAATGCATAATATATAAATGTCACAGATTATAAAATGTTGCTAAGGACAGGATTTACTTCATTGCTATTTGTTGAGACTACGCAAGTTAGTAGTAGTAGTATTTTATAATGCAAAGAAACATTTTCATGCTTATTGACTCTGTTGATAATGATTACAGTGATATTTTTGAGGATTGTAAGATGTAATATTGGTAGTGATCATGACTCTCGAATTGAAGGAATTGAATTTTTCACTCAGTACTTTTCCCTTCATTTTACTGATATTGATCAGCTAGGATAAATAAACATAGTACAATGCTTTTAAATTGATGAAATGAAGAAATTCTTGCTGACAATGTTTGCTTGTTTTGTATTAGAAAATCCATTTTCATTTGATTCTAGTAGATGACTATATCATAAATAGCTAAGCAAAATACTTTACAGAAATGATTGCTGGGATAGAAAGAAGTCAATAGATGTTTTGTTTTTCATTTTCTGACTATTAGTTCTATTCAAATTTAGTTATTAAATTATAAGACAAATATTGAAATTTATTTCCACTTTTTCTAATGGATATGATTTATCAGAAAAGTCCTTATTTTGGCAGTGCATTACAGTATTATTCATTTCTGATAGTGGATAGTTGCTATGTATTCTGTTAAAGTTTAGTTTTTAGTAAAAAATAATTTTTATTTAGTTTTTTGAATTCTTTTAATCCCATTGAAAACATCACTTAACTATCTTGAATTTATCTATATAATATATATAATTTTTAATTTAGAAATTGTTTTTTACAAATATTATTTATCAACTTTATATAATTAATCTTAATATTGTAGTATAAACTGGCTAATTATTATGTATTTTTTGTTTTTTTTTTTTAAATCCAGAAATTAGATTTTACTAGATGGACACCTCCAGAATCTCTTAGATCTGCAAATTTTAATGTTAAAAGTGATGTGTAAGTATTTTTTTGTTTATAACTATTTAAGTAATTTTTAAATTTAAAAAACAAATTAAAAACTTACTTTTTTCAGATGGTCTTTTGGTGTTTTACTCTGGGAGATTTGTACACTAGGTGAGATTTGGATATTTTATACCATATTTATAATTTTATAAAATATATTTATGGTGATAAATTTTTAAAAGAATTTACATTATAGATTATATTTGTATGTAAATATTATCTTTGCCAACATAAAAATTTAAAACTGACATTAGAAACAAACTGCAAATAAAATATTTAATGTGTAAATTTACATAAGATATGCTTTCTTATCTGTGCACAAATATATATATCTCTGTATTTATTAATAATATGTCTTTAAAAGTTGTCAAGTAGTTACTGTTATCAGCACTTGACCAAAATAAATATAATTCCAGTATTCATTAAGGATTTAATAAAAACTGAATAAGATATTTAGTTATTTGAATTAATGAATAATTTTTAGGTGGCACTCCTTATGTGATTCTTACAAATAAGGAAATTCCAGCCAGGATTTTCCGTGGGATGAGATTGCCTCAGCCTAAAGGAGTATCAGATGAATTGTAAGTGCTAATTAATTAATTTAATAGTATTAACTGTTGAAAAATATTAGTATATGATATCTTAAATAACTTTTAATGTAATTATTGTAATATTATTTAAATATACTGAAATAAAATACAGGTAGCCCTCGGTTTACGCCACAGTTCCATTCCTACAAAAGCCGGCGCAAATTGAATCGGCGTAAAACGAACCCGTATTTACAATGAGGTGTAGGGTTAGGTTCTACATAAATGAAAAATAAGCTAATAATTTTGTTTATTAATACAATATAATACAAAATACATATAAATTTTTAATTTTTAAAATATATTTTATCATAAAATAAAGAAATGCTTTTATTTAAAAATTTTAGTTTCGAATTTCTTACATTTTTCGGAAAAAGTATCCATCTTTAATTGTTTACATTTTTGATTTCTTTCATTAAGAATTTTGGAATATGATCGAATATGATGCTCCTTTTTACATTTGCACTTCGTTCCCAACATTGTATAATTCACAAACTTCATCCGTCAAACTTTCCTTAGTTGAAAGGATATGCTAACCCGACATAGAGCTACAGACAAGCGAAGACACTGATTGGTCAACCACCGGTCGCCGTAGTGCATATATAAGGTCAGTTCGAGCGGGAAAATTCAAGGTGGCTAAGGAGAGATAAATATCGTCTGGCCATCGAGAAGTAGATTTATCTCATTAATGATAATTTGTGATCACCGGAAGTGCTATTGCATCGTAAGGTGTTTTCCTGAATGAACTGATACGGGATACATTCATTGGCACTATGGATTTGGATGCCATTTATTGGACTATTAAGTTTAATATCTTGACTCGTGGATACCTAAACGTTTAGTATTTTAATATTAATTTAATGCAAATGTATACATACCCAATAATATTAAACAGAAAAAAATAAATATATTTAATAAAAATCTTTGTTTTAATGAATGTACAATGTTGCGGCTCGGTAAATACATCAACACTGAAATGAAAATCAGTCTAGCATAGGGGAAATCGGGAAATTACACCTCGAAACGGCGAATTGTGCAGCGGTGTTATTGTGAATCGGCGTAAACAGAGGGCTACCTGTATATATTAAAATAAAAATAACCATTTAAATTAAGTAAAATTATATGATTGTTATTATTACCATTTTATCTCTTTTACATAAATTAAAAATTTAATAAAATTCTATTTTAAATAAGCATTATCTTTAAAGAATTGATTTGTTTTGTGTGTGGTTTGCTTTAATATAATTTTTAATGTCTTTCTGTATGTGAATCTTTTTAATTAGTTCAATATAGAAATTATAATATTGCTATATTACAGATATCAACTAATGCTTCATTGTTGGGAATTTGATCTTGATGAACGTCCAACATTCCATGAACTTGCTACTGTAACACAGAACATGTTGCTTTCAGCTAAAGTATGAAGATTAATTTGTATTAATTAACAATGTTTTTTTTTACTTTCTTTAATATTTAATATTTTTTATTTACAGGATTATCTAAGATTAGATAGTATGTGAGTATAGATTATATTTGTATGTAAATATTATCTTTGCCAACATAAAAATTTAAAACTGACATTAGAAACAAACTGCAAATAAAATATTTAATGTGTAAATTTACATAAGATATGCTTTCTTATCTGTGCACAAATATATATATCTCTGTATTTATTAATAATATGTCTTTAAAAGTTGTCAAGTAGTTACTGTTATCAGCACTTGACCAAAATAAATATAATTCCAGTATTCATTAAGGATTTAATAAAAACTGAATAAGATATTTAGTTATTTGAATTAATGAATAATTTTTAGGTGGCACTCCTTATGTGATTCTTACAAATAAGGAAATTCCAGCCAGGATTTTCCGTGGGATGAGATTGCCTCAGCCTAAAGGAGTATCAGATGAATTGTAAGTGCTAATTAATTAATTTAATAGTATTAACTGTTGAAAAATATTAGTATATGATATCTTAAATAACTTTTAATGTAATTATTGTAATATTATTTAAATATACTGAAATAAAATACAGGTAGCCCTCGGTTTACGCCACAGTTCCATTCCTACAAAAGCCGGCGCAAATTGAATCGGCGTAAAACGAACCCGTATTTACAATGAGGTGTAGGGTTAGGTTCTACATAAATGAAAAATAAGCTAATAATTTTGTTTATTAATACAATATAATACAAAATACATATAAATTTTTAATTTTTAAAATATATTTTATCATAAAATAAAGAAATGCTTTTATTTAAAAATTTTAGTTTCGAATTTCTTACATTTTTCGGAAAAAGTATCCATCTTTAATTGTTTACATTTTTGATTTCTTTCATTAAAAATTTCGGAATATGGTCGAATATGATGCTCCTTTTTACATTTGCACTTCGCTCCCAACATTGTCTAACTCACAAACTTCATCCGTCAAACTTTCCTTAGTTGAAAGGATACGTTAACCCGACGTAGAGCTACAGACGAGCGAAGACACTGATTGGTCGACCACCGGTCGCCGTAGCGCATATATAAGGTCAGTTTGAGCGGGAAAATTCAAGGTGGCTAAGGAGAGATAAATATCGTCTGGCCAACGAGAAGTAGATTTGTCTCACTAACGATAATTTGTGATCGCCGGAAGTGCTATTGCGTCGTAAGGTGTTTTCCTGAATGAACTGATACGGGATACATTCATTGGCGCTATGGATTCGGATGCCATTTATTGGACTATTAAGTTTAATATCTTGACTCGTGGATACCTAAACGTTTAGTATTTTAATATTAATTTAATGCAAATGTATACATACCCAATAATATTAAACAGAAAAAAATAAATATATTTAATAAAAATCTTTGTTTTAATGAATGTACAATGTTGTGGCTCGGTAAATACATCAACACTGAAATGAAAATCAGTCTAGCATAGGGGAAATCGGGAAATTACACCTCGAAACGGCGAATTGTGCAGCGGTGTTATTGTGAATCGGCGTAAACAGAGGGCTACCTGTATATATTAAAATAAAAATAACCATTTAAATTAAGTAAAATTATATGATTGTTATTATTACCATTTTATCTCTTTTACATAAATTAAAAATTTAATAAAATTCTATTTTAAATAAGCATTATCTTTAAAGAATTGATTTGTTTTGTGTGTGGTTTGCTTTAATATAATTTTTAATGTCTTTCTGTATGTGAATCTTTTTAATTAGTTCAATATAGAAATTATAATATTGCTATATTACAGATATCAACTAATGCTTCATTGTTGGGAATTTGATCTTGATGAACGTCCAACATTCCATGAACTTGCTACTGTAACACAGAACATGTTGCTTTCAGCTAAAGTATGAAGATTAATTTGTATTAATTAACAATGTTTTTTTTTACTTTCTTTAATATTTAATATTTTTTATTTTACAGGATTATCTAAGATTAGATAGCTATCCTGGTTTTCAATATGAGAAGTTTGATCCATCAGCAGATGAAATGTGATCATTGTTCTTAGCATTAATTTTATTCATACAAATTTCATATGTTATTTTACTGCCTCAAAGTTGTTGAGAAATAATCATAAATTTTATACATTTATTCAAGAAACACAAAACATTAAGGGAAAAGAATTTTTGCTCATATACAAAATTAAGTAATAGTTATTTTTTGAATATCTTTTGCAAAAAGTTTTAAATATTTTTATTATCAGATAACTTTATTTTTAATATTACAAACTAAAGCAAACTTTCTTTTTATATAAATATTTATAAAAAATTTTATAAAATAAATTTCAGTCTGCTTTCTAGTTAACAACAAAGGAGAGTTTACAAAAATAAAGTCGTTTCAGTAAGCAAAAGGAATTGGTAAAAATATGAGTAATTTTCTGAAATTTTCTTGTAAAATTAATTTTTCAAGACTTTCAATGAATGGTATATTTGATTGGAAAGAGTTTGAACATGTTCTATACTTGAAAATATATAAATCAGTTTTCTGTTTATATGAACAGCTTTGTTAATAAAGATTTGAGTTTATAAGTTTATAACATCAGAAGATAGGGCAATGTTTCTCCACTTTACTGAAAATGTAATATTAATTATTAGTAAAAGATTAAAATACTGAAATAGGATTAGATAAACTTATATACATATATCTATCTATTCATCATCAAAAATTCAAAAATATTAGAATTATAACTAGATGCAGCTAAAATTCCAATCAAATATACTTAAATTCTACTATACCTCATTCCATGATAGTCACAGTTTCAATTTATATGTATTTAGTTTATTTCCATATTTTCGTTTTAAAAGATAATTTTTTCTTTTAATTTATAGTATTATTACTTTACATAAATAGTCTAGAATTGGTGCCAAAACTCTTATAATCTTCATTGCTATCAACTATAATATATTAGAATATTTTAGATTTAAATATCAAAATTTTAAAGATATAACTAAAAGAATTGTATATATATGTTTGTGCATGTGTGTATATAGGTATGAATCACAATATTTGTGAACAAAAATGGCTAAATTTATATTTAAAAATAATTTGCTAAAAAAATTATGGTAATCTCCTAAATTTCAATCACTTGAAAAAATGTTTTTTATTGTCAATGTATTTTGAGCAAAGAATATTTTATTAATGAAGCTGGACAACCAAGTTTTCCTTTTTAAGTATATTTTAACTATATATAAATAACAATAATATATATATATAATATATATGTATTGTGTTATTTTTTACAAAAGGAAAATTTTTAATGCAATAATTTTCTATTCAATCAAGAAAAAAAAAAATGTGTTAGAATAGCAAATTTAAAAATCAAATTTGTGATACACAAACATTAGTCACATTTATTATTATTTAATTTTTTTTTTTTTTTAGTTAATTGTGAATATAAATTATTTAGTTTATATAAAGAAGAAATCTTTTATTATAAGAGATTGCATATTTGCATTTAAAATGCTAGTTTGGTAATGGTTTTTTTT
Source organism: Centruroides sculpturatus (assembly GCF_000671375.1). Classification (NCBI taxonomy): domain Eukaryota; kingdom Metazoa; phylum Arthropoda; class Arachnida; order Scorpiones; family Buthidae; genus Centruroides; species Centruroides sculpturatus. The sequence continues at coordinate 727,675 of NW_019384296.1, read as the reverse complement.
AATATAATTTTTTAAAATCGTGTATACAAAGTGTTTATACATATTTTTAGATTTATATATTATGTATTTGTATATGTACAGTTTTTTTTTTTTTTAAATTGCATATCAAATCTGAGTGAATTTTAAGTTGGACAGTGTCCTAAATAATAAGATTTTTGCGCTCCTATCTTTCTAAATTTATATTATTAAATGTTTAGAAGGTAAAAGTAATAATCCGAAATAAATCTTGATTCAAATTCTTTAGTCCAACACAAAAATTCATTTAGTTTAGAATCTCCAAACATTATTATTTTATTTAATCTCAGGATTAAATCAAAATTTTTATATTTTTTTTTTAATCAATAATATATGAAATAGTATTATAAATAAATAAAAAATTATGCAGCTATAAATAAACCTTTTTAATTTATATACCTCATATATTTTTAGATGTACTGCACATTTTGTTATAAAGTATTTTATAAAATTTTGTAATTTCAAATAATAATTATAATCAAGAAATGTAATTTTTTTTTTAAGTTTTAGTTTACTTTTTTTTACATTTAATTGTATAATTTCTACATTAAATTTAAAAAAATAATAATAATAATAAAAGTTGAAAAAGTAACAATGATAAATTAATTAGTGATTTTTTTTACGGTTAGAAAGGTTTTCAATAGATGGCGTAAGAGTACGGTCGTTCACCTTTTGCTGGGTATACAATTTTCAGGTGTCAAGGAAGTGAAGCAAATTAGGACATTCAAGGACTAGGACATGTATCAAAGCCAATTGTCTAGTAATGAATACTGGCTAATGAATATTTGCTTACGGTTTGGCCAAAAGTTTTTTTATTTTTTATTATATATATATATATTATTTTTAATCGAAAGGACAACCATATAAAGAGAATTATGAGGACTCGGAAATAGAATTTGAAAGAGTGGAGATAGTGGATGGCGAGGCACAAATTCACTTCCGTTTTCGGTCGGGTCAACGAACTCGCCACAAATTTTCTTTTTTGATTCAAGACAGAACTTATATATACGTATATATATTATTATTATTTTTTTTTTTTTTGAGTGATACGTGTCACTGTAAAAATTAAATTTCTCCACACATTTGTATGTAAAAGATGCGGTTGTATGTTTTAAAAATATTATATTAAGAGTGAAAACTCATAAACTTAGAAGCAAAAAAATTAAAAATAAAAAAGCAATTTTTTAAAATAATTTACCATAAAAATATTTAGAAAGAAACAATAGACATTTTCGAATAATTTAAATCAAAGTTTAGAAAAAAAAAAAAAGCGTGCAAATTTATCTAATTTGTAAAGATAAAATTTCTAGAATTGCCCTCATTTGTAGAGCCAAAATTTTAAAATAACAGCTCGAAATATAACTTTTTTTTTTATGTGGAAAGGAAATTTTAAAATAGAAAATGACTGATCGAAATATAACTCGTTTTGTAAGAGCGGAATTTAGAAGCGAGAGAGAGAGAAAGATATTGAAATATTTGTTAAAATGTACGAAAGACATCTTTTCTTACGTGTGTCTTACGTAATTTAACACGTCACATACAAAGATGTGACTATTAGTTTTTTTTTTATTCCTTATTTTTTGAAGTGTACAGTCAGTGGAATGGATACAAGCGTAGGCTTTAAAATCTCTCACAAAAATAAATTAATGTTTAACGAGATTCTTTTCGAGTTGACAAAATGCAGAAGTGTAAAAGTTATGTTCTTCTTTCTTACGTAACTTTTACGTCACAAGTTTTTTCTTGTTTCGGTGTGTAATTTCGAATTGTAGTGAGAGTTAAAAATATATTTATGCATATTTTACTTTTAAATATGAAAAGAAAAACAAATGTTAAAATTATCTAAATTAATTCTGAAAGCAAGAAACTTAATTTTTTTTTTTTTTTAATTATCAGATAGAATAATTGCCGGCGAATAAAGGCCTTTTTTTTCCTTTTTAAATAAATAAAATAAATTTTTCTAATTTAATTTTAACTTAATTAGTCATACTTGGTTTATAATTATATAAAATTATCTGTTAATATTCACGCCGAATTTATTTATTTAATTTTTTTTTAACTCGCTAATCGATCCTTCTTTGACAGGTTTCTATTCGAGTTCTTTAAGATTATAATTTATATATATATATTTTCCTCTTATAATTTGCTATAATTTAAATAGGGAATTGTTTTATATAATACTTTAAATTTAAAATTAAAAAAAAAAAAAATGGAGTATGTAAATTGACTTAAGTTGCTCTACTTCTTTTTGATAATGAAGACATTGTCTATAGGAAGGAAAAAAAGATTTTGTAAAATGTTTTATTGCGGAAAACGATAATTTATAAATTAAATTACATTTCGTGTTCTGAAATAGAATTTAAAATTTAAAAGAAGAAGAAGAAATTTAAAGTATCTTATCCATGTTTGACAGGATTGCCAAGATAAAGCAGACTCCCTGTGATGTATGGACTGCCAGATAAGAGTGTTCAAAACTTAACAATAAACTATTTATCATTGTCACGTACAGTACTATGTTAAATGTCTCCTGTATTTACAAATATATGAGATTTTGAAATATATATAACAGTACAAGAAAATCAGTTTTGCAACATCTTTTCTCTCCCTTTCTCTCTTCCCCCTTTATTTCTTGTAGCCAATGTCGTTATGGAAGCGGAGATGCGTTATATTGAAAGATATATATATGTGAAGAAAGACACCAAAGAAGATTGGACCATCAGAGAAAATGTGAATAAACGAGACTGCATCAGGAAAAAACTGACGAATAAGTACACATTGCAGAGAGAACTGGAAAAAAGAATTTATATATGTATATAAAGTTATAAATGAAAATAGAGTTATGCAAAAAATTAATGACGAGAAACAAGAAAAATGGATAAAAATGTAAGAGAAAACGAAAATCGTATATCTGAAGAAACGACATGAAAAAAAGGGGGAGAAAACATTTTAAAAAATAATCAATATGAGAGGAAAGAAATGGCCAAAAACGTTAAGAACATTTCCGAAAAAAAAAGGAAAGTGAATAAAAACGAAAACATGCAAAAAATGTGCAAGAAAAAATTCCAAAAGTATACGAAAAATAAACATTATGGAAAAGGGTAGAAAACGAGAAGAAAAAATAAAAAATTGACAAGGGAAATGAGAAAAATTGACAAGCGAAAACAAAATAAACACACGTACACAAAAAAAAAATAAAATAATAAAAGAAACATAAGCAAAAAAATACGGACAAGTGAAAGAAAAGAGTGACAAATACATTCTGGAATGTAGGAAATTGACAAGATAGAAAAAAATTCTTTTCCCTACTAAAACTTTAAAGTAGGAAAGAAAAAAAAAGGAAACGGTAATAAGAGAACTGCGAAAAGAATAAGGGAAATCGTGAAAAATACTTCGATAAGAACACAGATTTTAAAGGAAGTCGTGTCGATAAGAGAATTGCTAAAGAAAAGTGAACACGCGCCTTAAACACTACTAAAGATTTATTTTATTTCTACAATATTTCCTACCTCTTAAAGACAATTTATTGTATTCCATTAGATATTATTTAATCGGTTTGTTATAACAATTATTATTATTATTTTTTAATTTATTTATTTCGATTTTGGATCAAAGCCATTACTTCCGTGAATTTAATTTATAGGGAGAAAACGTTTACTGCTTTATAAACATAACACGTGTTTGTTTTGGGATGGAGTCGACTTTATAAATTTCTATTCGCTAAAATAAATGATGTGTTTATTATCTTTTAAAATGTTTAAGTTTATTCAAGGTTTTAACAATAATTTATTCGCATAACATTATCCTCCCTTTTTTCCCACCTTTTTAAGAGAAATACTTTATGAAGATTATTTTGTATTTCTTTATCCGATTTAAATAAATAAAAAAAAAATGTGTTTTTAAAATTATTTTCGGAATGTTTTTGTTTGTTTACTCTAAATACTTTTTTGATTTAAAAAATAATTTACAAAAAAAGAAATTGTGTTGATTAATTTTTTCGACAGATGGCGCTATTGGGTACAATTTAATAAATAATTTCTAATTAATTTTTACTTTTTATTTTTTATGGTATTAAAAATAAATATTATAAAGAAAGATTTTATTTTTGTTAATTTTAAAGTGGTTTAATTACCGTAAAAAACGATTACAGAACGAAAATATGTTATTTCTATATACATTCCATAATGATAACTTTATAGGGAATTTTCAGGCAATTTAGTAAAACGTCGGAATATTTTTCTTTTTTTAAAAAAAAAATATCCCTAAATAAATTTGATTTAATTAAACGGAATTTCACATCAGTTTAAGTGTTAAGAAAATTAATGATTGAGAGAAATAGGGCAACGTTTTAAATGTATTACAAATATAACAATGAATTTAAGAGAGAGTTAATCAGATAAAACTCGTTATAACTTTTGAAACGAATACATTCAAATTTTAAATTACGAAAAAAAAAAAATGCCGAAAAATGATTTCAATTATTCACCCACCGAAATCTTTCATTACGCAACCAACGTCTTACGTAAGTTTTCTATCATAAACCAGGAAAAGGATCACGTTATATTATATAATTATTGCATTAAAAATAGTTCCTGCCCATAATTAAAATATCTCCAATAAAAATCTTAAAAGTTTATTACCTCCGAAGAGGTAATTAAACTTTATATATATATATATATATTGTTAATA